>NC_041385.1:47633431-47700300 GCF_002162155.2 Triticum dicoccoides
TCGCGTCGGGGTGAACGAATGCAAGGTTCCATTTAATTTGACCGAGTAACTCACCGAGGATACACACGCCATGATCCAACCGATCCACCGGTGAGTGAAACCTAAGCCTTTCATCGCCTTCTCCAAGAAGCCCCAATCGACGCGGTCATAAGCCTTTGATAAATCAATCTTATAAGCACAAAAATTCTTCCCAGGATTATTATTCTGCTCAATGAAGTGAAAGCACTCAAACGCTACAAGTGCATTATCCGTGATTAACCTACCAGGCACAAATGCACTTTGGTTCACTGAAATGATGTCACCTAGAATTGGCCTCAATCTGTTTGCGAGGCATTTTGCAATCAGCTTATATAGCACGGTACACAAACTGATAGGGCGAAATTCCTTGAGAGTAGCCGGCTGATCCACCTTGGGAATTAAGACAATGGCAGTGTGATTAACATTAGCCGGCATACTACCAGTAGCAAAAAAGTTCTGCACCATAGGCACCGCTTTCTCCTTCAATAATCCCCAATTGCGTTGATAAAACTTGGCCGGAAAACCATCTGTGCCTGGCGCCTTGAGCGGCCCTATCTGAAACAAAGCATCGGATATCTCCTTCTCAGAGAACTCCCGACATAATTCCTCGTTCATCTCGGGTGTCACTTTTTTCTTAAATAGTTGCACTATCTCTTCCGGGTTGAGACTAGGATCACAAGTGAAAAGGTCCTGAAAATACTCGGTTGTCATGGCTTTTAGTTCCGCCAGAGATGTAACCCACGTACCATTCTCATCCTTGAGCTTGGTGATTTTATTTTTCTTAGCTCGCCATGCAGCTTTTTTGTGAAAGAACTTCGTATTGCGATCACCCTTACGAAGCCAAGTAATACATGACCTCTGTAGCCATAGCATTTCTTCTTTGTACAACAATTCATTCAGCTCATCATTTACCTTACGGACTTCATTCTTGTCAGCACCGCAACTAAGCAACCGGTTCAGTTCAGCGCGTAAGTCTTCCAGCTTGCGTAAAATGTTCTCAAAACGGTTCTTGCTCCATGCCTGAAGATCCTTCATAACCGAGCCGAGGCAACTCTGAATCGCCTCCAGGTCGCCCTTGTCCCCAGCGGTCTGCCACGCGTGCTGAATAATTTCCGGCAAATCCGAAGCTCTCTCCCAGAATAACTCATACTGTCTGCATCTGTTCTTATTTTGAGTTAGTTGCTGCACATGAAACCGAGTGATAAGGAGGCAATGGTCAGAGCAGGAAGGAACGATGTGTTCCACTGACGCGTTCGCAAAAAGATCCCTCCATGCAGCATTTGCGACAGCTCGATCGAGCCGCACCTTAACATTCTTTCGTCCACCCCTTTTGTTGTCATATGTAAATGGAACCCCCTTAAAGCCAAGGTCGGCCAGGTTATACTTTGTAAGGTCCTCAAAAATAATTAATAAAATGACTGTGTACATCTTTCAGATGCAGAGGCCGGGGGTCATCCTCCTGTTCGAAAAAAAATGTTTATCCTTTTCAAATGCACAATTAACATGTTTCAAATTTGTATGTTAACTGATTTTGATAATAGATATATTTTGTATATTCTAAAATATAAGAGAAAGTAAAAAAATAAAGAAAAAACGAAAGCAAAAATGTGAAAAGAACGGATATAAATAAGAGCAGTGAAGGCCTGTGATCCGCGCTGGGGCGGCCAATTCTGGTGGCTTCTTGGGGCGAGACGTGCTACTGTCTCACGTCTACCCTTCAAAAAAAATTATCTCACGTCAAGCGAGATATAGTTGCGCCCCTTTCTCTCCCAACAAAAAGTTTGGACTACGGACCTTCGATTGTGCAGTCTAGAGCTTCATGCATTTAGAAGTAAAGGCGGCTCACTAACTCGTGAATGAAACACGCTGGTATGCTAAAAAAAACAAGCGTCTACAAGAAGGGATAATCTGGCGCATCAGTGATGGGGCTAGTGTGAAAATCTGGGAGGATCCATGGATCCCACGAGGTGTAACAGGCAGACCGGTCTCACACCAGGGGACTAACCTGCTCACGAGGGTCTCTGAAGTCTGAACTGATGGACCCGAACACCGGTAGCTGGGATAGTGACCTGGTGACTAGTTGCTTCCATCCAGATGATGCCCAAACCATTCTTCGTATACCAATTTGTGACCAAACTGAAGACTTTGTAGCCTGGCACTTTGACAGCAAGGGAGTTTTCTCTGTTAAATCGGCCTACAAGATTCATGTGCAGATGTTGAAGAATGAGGCAAGCACGCAGCAAGGGGACAGTTCTGAAAATTCAGATACAAATCCTGCACTGTTCCGGGCGCTTTGGAAAGGTCCACTGCCCACCACGGGTTCATCATTTCCTATGGCGTTTCGCCCACAATAGTCATCCAACGTGCATGAATATTTGTAGACGCGGGGTGGAGCTTGACACCCGTTGTGCTGCGTGTGGCAAATATTTCGAGGATGGAGGGCACCTTTTTATAAAAAATGCATAGCAGACAGGCTTGGTGTGGGGAAGGCAATTTTTGAAACAGACTCCCTGGTCCTCAAGCAAGCCACCTCATCTAAAGCCTATGACCTAGCGCCGGTTGGGGTCATGTTCTCTGAAATTAGGTTCAAGCTTTGTACTCAATTCATAGAGGCCCATGTGGTTTACGTAGAGTAAATTGCAGAAAACCACCACTTTGAGGGCTAGGTTTTCAGAAAACACTAGGTTACAGTTTCTTGACAAATTACATCATGTTTTGTGTAATCTTTTTGCAAAAACTACTGATTGGCGGATCTGGCTCGGTTAAGTGCATTTATGACAGATGGGGCCCTATTTTGCTGATGTGGCATAGCGTTTTACCAAAGACAGCATTAGATGGGTAAAAAAGCGAAAACACCCCAACACTTTTGCCAAAAAGCAAAAACACCCTCCTGATTCAGATCGGGATCTGCCTCTCCTGCTGCATCGCCGACCTGCCTCGCCTCGTTTTCCTGCGACCCTGCCTCCCGCCGATGAGCAGCCGCCGGAGCCGTTGCCCCGTCGGCGTCGTTGGGCCGGAGCTCGTGCCACGAGGCAGCCGAAGCTCGCGCTCCGGCAGTACGCCGGCCGCTCGCCCATCCCGGCTGCCGCGCGCGCCCCTGCCCGGCCGGCGACGCACGAGCCGCCGCCTTCCGTCGCTTGCCGTTGGTGCCTGGCACCCCGACCCGGTTCCTGCGCCGCGGGGATGACGCAACGCCGCTGGTGACGGCCAGTGCCGAGCTGGCCCTAGCGGCGAGCGCGGCCATCTCCAGCCCGGAGAGTGAGCGGCGGAGCGAGGACATGGGCAGCACGAAGTAGAGCCACCCGGGCTGGAGGGCCTCCTCAGCCGCAAGCGCGCGGGCGGGCACGTCGAAGCGGAGCTCGTCGGAGCTGCAGAGGAAGACCGACGCGCCTGGGCGGTGCTCTTGTACACTATCCAAGGCCTCGCGTGCCGTGACGGGCGCCGCGAACTGCGCCATGGAGCCGTCTATGTCCACCACCTTCGCTGTCTTGGTGGCCACTGCCCGCCCTTCGCTGTCTTGGCGGGAATACGATGGAGGTGCTGGAGCTCCACCGCCGCTGCTTGCTCTGGTGGGCGGCTGCAGGCCCTTGCCGGCGGGGGAAGAGAGCGGAGGGAGGAAGGAGACGGGAAGAGGGGGAGGGAGCTGATTGCTTTTTTCTATTTGATTTAGGGGTGTCTGTGCAAAATATATGACTAGTTTGTAAATTTAGACTAAAATTGATCTAGCACGAAATGTTATGCCACGTAGGCAAAAAAAGGGCCCATCTGTCAAAATCTCACTTAACAGTGCCAGATCCGCCGATCAGTGGTTTTTGCAAGACCATTACGCGAGATGTGGTGTTTTCTGCAGGGAAAATGTATCCTAGTGTTTTTCGCAAACCTAGCCCTTAAAGTGGTGGTTTTATGCAATTTACTCGGTTTATGTACCCAGATCATGTAATAAGCCGGCGCATGTGTTGGCTAGTGTGGGTGCAGGCTTAGCAAATGGTGAAAACCAAGAGTGGTTCACCAACTATCCTGATGATGTAATCAGTGCTGTGACCGGCGACCAGGCCGTGTCGTAATGGAATACGAGTGTTCCATTTCAAAAAAAAAAAAAAGCGTCTACCAAGTCCTAGTTCCCAAGTCAAATAGAACAGGGATGTTCGTTATCTATTGGAGGCAACGAAGGGATTAGAACACCTATCCACTACGCGTTGACCTCATCCCCATGCCTAAACTGGGTCTTCTTCCCCATGATCACAGCTCCTCTTAAGCTCGATTGATCCACCTTCTTGCATCCAGGAGCCGTCTTTGAGCGCAAGGACCACGGGCCCAGGTTAGTTTTATGTTCCTCCGTGGTATTGCTTCCCTAGCTTTCGGGCGTACTCCAAGATCTAGGCTCTTAGGTAGGTTCTTTCCCCTTTCTACAGATTATTATGGGAAGTGATTTTTAGAGTTTGAAACAGAGCAAATACAAGGTGCGCCTGTTAATGGCTAATCCAAATGATCTATGGGAGAAGCGGCTGCAGGATCCAAGTGCAAAACCAGTGCCTCTGCCATTTGAATTTTTGAAAGCCATTACATGTGATTTTTCCAGTGAGCAAGAACTCGGCAGAGGTGGGTATGGAGTGGTTTACAAGGTACTATATATGGCCAATTCCTTTCATTCTACTTGTCAAATCTTAACAATTAATAGTTGTTGACGAATGCACACATCCGGAAATGCTGAGGAGTTTATCTTAATTGCATCGCAGGGAGTTCTTCCGAGTGGAAAAATTATTGCCGTCAAGAAGCTTTCTCAAACACATCTGACGGATGATACGAAATTCCAGAATGAGGCCAGTTCTCTTATGGGGATCAAGCACCAAAATGTAGTGCAGTTTGTTGGCTACTGTGCCGAAACAAGTTTTGAATTGGTGGACGTCGAAGGTAGTGGGAAACATATTATGGCTGAAATACCAAAGAGATTGCTTTGCTTTGAATATGTACGCAGCGAAAGCCTTCACAAGTACATCTCAGGTAAAATCACAAAAAACAACCACTAGCTTATTTCTTATTTGCTTTACTCCTTCATGAAGTTTAGTTGTTAGCCAAAGGACGACAGGTCTTTATGGCTTCAAAAATCTGATTTATAAAAAATAGTAGAGGTCTTTATAGCTTGAGAGGGTCTTCACCTACCCACAACCTCTGCATCATAGATTTTTTTTTAAAAAGGAGGATGACCCCCGGCCTCTGTATCTGGGAGATCCATGCGGCCACTTTATTTATTATTCTCGAGGACCTTACAAAGTATTACAACAATATGCCTGAATCCGCTATCTTGGCAACATATGCCATTACTTCTATCCAAATGATGAAAGCTTGCTAGCTGGGCCACTACCCAGACCACTCATCTAAGTCTAACATCAAAATGATGAAGGGGTGCTAGCTGGGCCACTACCCAGACCACTCACCTAACCCTAACATCAAAAGCCGGAAGCCCCAGCCGAGCCACATACCGGGTCTGGGGTACAAACCGGTTCGACGCACTCGTGTGTCGTCGCCGCCATCTTCCACAGGTCCGTCTTCAGAGCAAATATTGAGGCTTCTACCTTATCTGACCACTCAGCCATCGACGTCACCACGACACCAGACAGTTTCGTCCTCCTGCGCGAGTCCATCGCCACACATCGGACGTCGAATCTCCACTGCGCCATGCCGCCATCAATGAGTAGGATGAAGCACCGCTCCGCCGGCTAGGCTAGGGTTACGCCGCCCGAGTCGCCCCTGTGGGAGCGACGCGGGGGCCTCCTCCAAACTTCCTGCATTACATGGATGAGAAATCACCTCTGCATCATAGATGCACACCCTTTCATGAGGTGGAGCTATGTTGTTGTGGTACCATGTCATCTTTGACTGGGTTTACATTTTTTTTTCTTTATCAATTAAGTAGATGAATCTGCGGGCCTCAATTGGAACATGAGATATCAAATAATAAAGGGAGTTTGCAATGGTTTGCATTACCTTCATGAGAAATGCCATATTGTTCATCTCGACCTGAAGCCAAAAAATATATTGATGGATACTACTATGGTGCCGAAAATAGCGGATTTTGGTTTATCAAGGATCTTTTGTGACAAGCAATCCGGGATCATCACTGAAAATCGTCCACGAACACTGTAAGTTTTGTCTTCCTGTGTAGCATCTCCTTTCTTTCTTGCAATGCCTCAAACTTCCATATTGTACTGCAGGGGATATATGGCCCCAGAATACTGGACAAAATCACTGTTCTGACCTTATGAGCAATCTTTGTCGTAAACTGAACTCGACATGAAAGTATTTCAGGATCTGACCCTTTTAGCAACGCCACAGTCCGCGGCGTTGCCGCTCAACATAGAAACGCCGAGCAAGGTCGCGTTTCTGCTCCATATAGAAACGCCGAACTAGCTCGCGTTGCTGCCCAGGCCGAGCTGGCGTCGCACGCTGACGTGGCATGCTGGAAACGCCAGGACCGTTGGCGTTTCTAACTTGTCTACAAACGCCAGAGGGCATGGCGTTTCTGGCCTTGATACAGCGGCGGTCCGAAAAATGCATTTGGTGGCCGCGCTACAGGCAGGCCGCTATCCCTACCGTCTGGTCAGCATTGGGATTCCCGCTGTCAGTGTATACCGCCTGTATTCCATTTATTTTTAGGTTGTATTCAACCAGCTCTGGCTCACCCACATGCAAAAGCACCTAGGGCTCTTACACTCAACTGACATGTACGCACAGCGTTGGGCTTTTTTAGTACTGATGCCCCATGCGCGTGCAGACTTGTACGACCCGTGCATGCACGTCGTGGTCGATTGGTGGCCAGAGGAGAGCGCCCGTGTAGAACTAGAGAGGCCCCACGCACATGCAAAGCCATCTAGACTCAGACGTGCCCCTGACAAGTGACATGTAGGCACTACTGTGCGAGCTGTAGACCTGTGCGTGCATGCCGTGGAGGATCGTTGGCCAGCGGAGACCACTAGCTGGTCAAGGGCGGACGTGGAGCACTGGCGGCCAGCGAACACGCATGTTCGTTCACCATTAGCTCTCCACGAACTAAGCAAGTTTGTTTTGTTTGATGTTAATTTGTCTGTCCGTTTTGATTAGCAAATGCAGCATAGTTACGCTGCTGTTTGTGTTTAAAAGCCAGTACCACTAAACTTGGACTTGAGTTTTATCTGTTTTACACGCTAGAAAATTGGAACAGCTTAGCCACATGTGCATCCTAATGGTGAATGCGATAGATCCAGCAGTATTAGTCTTGACTAATTACGCCATGTTCATCTATAATGGCCGATTTGCAATAGCGCTTCACGTCTGCGACTTCACTTTGGTGGCAGCCAGGTAGGTCCCACCACATGCAAACGAATCTAGACTTCCACCACTTGGCCTGACATGTACGCACACCGCGTCGAGCTGAGTGCATAGCCATGCACAGTAGGACCCAGACGTGTACGTGACCGGATTCCATGGGCCATGGCTGGCCACAAGTCCGACTAGAGGAATCGTGGAGCAATGCCGGCCAGCTGACTGTTAAGATTTGTTCTTCATTAGCCACCCTTGATTAAGCGCATCCAGATTAATTCGTTTTTTGCGGCTGCACAAATAAAACTCCTCAAGTTCAGCCCGTTAGTGTGAAAACTTCTATGTTTAATCTGGGAATCAATTTGACATCCTACACTCGTTAGTCTACCAGAAGTTTGAATGTGCACATGGATGAACCATGACCTGTAGGCTCGAGTTTGATAAATTAATCCCAATGCTGTTAACTTATTTAACCTGTATAAACAGCCACGCACTAACATGTTTACAAGGTTTCATGAACACGTGTACAGAACTGACTAGTACGCTGTAAGCGACTGGCACAAGTTTTCTTTGCTCCACTCGCGCGCCGACTGTGCCATGAGTACTGGCAAATAAAATTAACCACTCTCCCGATTACAATATTGGATTAAAGAGTAAACAGGATGAGGGCTTACACATCAGAGTGTATGTAATGATAGCAAGGTAGTTAACTGGTACTCCCTCTGTAAAGAAATATAAGAGTGTTTAGATCACTACTTTAGTAATCTAAACGCTCTTATATATTTTTACGGAGGGAGTAGTTCAAACTCAGTATTAACTTCCACAGATGACTATGCACATTGCTTATCCATTTCCATAACTTGTTTGTGATTACCAATCACTGGCACAACATTTTTCAATCGAAAGCATAGTCACACATTTGTGCCATGAAATTTTTTGGACCCTTGATCACCTCCTAACTCCAATGTACCATCACCATATGCAGGATATATCACATGTATTTGATTTTGCACAGATTAGCATGCAGACCACAACTGATTCGAACTCGAAAATGACTGAAATATCAACTGCCTTACATTGACAGCTAAGTCATCTTTTTAATTACCCACTCAAGCCCTCTTTACCAACCAGCTTGCAGTTAGCTTGCGAGCACTTTTTCGGTCAGGCCTCCCTCTCCAAATTCTCCATATATGCTTTTCCCACTCTCACCCTGATGAGACAACACAAACCATTATCACTAGAACTGAATTGAAAATCGACACATTTTGACAAAATAACTTAAGCTAACACACAACATGTGCTGATTTTTACTAATACACACATCATGTTCTACGAACAGAACAAGGAACAATGCATAATTGGAATACCCATCACCCACCTTAGCAATTAGATATGGTTCCCCAAGAGACTAGAGAAACCCAAAAAAAATGAAATACGGCTCCCCACTGCATAGATATCAAATGCCACGGTAGAAATCACATACACATATCCAGCTCACTATTAGCTGAAAAAAATGCATTTCTCCTGTCACCATCGAAAACCAGCTTTTACTTACAGAAGCCAAATCCACAACCATAATTGGTATAACTCATCCTTCTTTTTCAGATTTTTTGAATACACAATCAGCCATCTTTTTAAGGTCCAGCACACTCATCCTAGAATCCAAACAAAACAGATTTTGTGTCTGCATGCACGGTGAGTCTCAGTACTCCAGCCATAATCACAACAAAAAGTTATCTCGCTTACTCTTGCCTAAATGTCAGACGCCACGCTTAAAATCAAAAAACTACATAGTTCAGTATCGCCTACTAATTTGCATTTATGTATTTCACCACAAGAATGCATCTCTAGTTACGTAATCCAAATATGCACGCCCATGATTAGCATAACTCATTCTATCTATTTTTGCAGCCTGCTACATCCACAAAAAACACCCATAATTTCAAGATCCAACAGAGCATGCTAGGAATCCAAACATCACAGATACTGTGTGTCAATGACAGGTTGGTCTTATTAATCCTATAATCCAAAAAACGAACCAGAAAGCTATTCAGAGATCTAAAACGAACAACCTGAAACCATTACTCTCTGCGTCTCCTACTACGGACACGACTCAAACAGCACAAACCAGACACTTAACTGTTTGATATTTGGTCTTTCTAAATAATCCATCACAGGATTGTACCAGCAGGGTATGTCGAGAATGCATCTCTTAAGCTGAACAGATGCGAATGAAGCATGATGGGGGACAGAAAAAATCGCACCTCCTCGTCCAGCCGCTTGTAGCTTCAGAGCACACCTCGTATCTCTGCCCATCTCCAACAACCGCTGCTTCTTCGTCTTTCTCGAGCTCTAGGGCTGGAGCACTCATGGAATCTTGGGATTCCACCGGGAACACAGCACTCTCCCATCCGGTGATGTTAGCTCCACCGCTCCTGCAGTCAAACCTAGTGCCATCAGTGAATGGATTTGCAAAGAAAAGTGGGGGGGAGGAACTAGGGGGAGAGAGAACTTGGAGGAACAAGAACATGGCCGTTGACCTCCAGTCCGTCCGTCGACATCTCGCCGGTGGGGAATCGCCGCCGCAGCGCGCCCGTGTGGAAAAAGAAAGCAGTCGCGGACGCAAGCTTTCTGTGGAGGAGAGGGTAATGCCGAGGAAACCCACACGCATGGATCCACCTGCTCCACACATGTCACCGGGCCCATATACATATGCTGTTTTGACATATCGGTCTGTACCAAAACTGCTGTCCAGGCCACCGAGTCACGCCGCGGGCCGGGGTACAGGAACGGGTGATGGGCCGAACACAATACGCCTATTGAAGCCTAGCTGTATCACGGACCGTAATTCACCCACTAGGCCTGCCACCCCACACCCCACAGCAATGAAATGACGGATCTCCAATCTCAAAGCCCATTCAAAGGGACGAGATTGCGGCCTGCCTGTAGCCCGGCCACCAAAAGCCCTCGCCCGGCGGCAGAGGCCTATGTCGGGCGATGGAAAACAGTCCGACGCCCACGCTGTAAATAATGCGCCTTATAGTTGTAGGCTAGGCTGTAGGCTGGTGGACATGCATGCTTGCATGGCTGCTAACAATGCGCTGCATCACAATCTACTTTTTGCAGGCTAGGCTATAGGCTGGTAGACATGCATGCTTGCACGGGTTACTACTGACTGGCAGAATTGGCATCATATGCTTGCATGCAAAGCATAGAAAAAGGAGCATGCAATGGCACGTATTGGTAAAAAAAAAAATAGGAGCATGCAGTGGCACGTAGTGGTAAAGTAAAAATAGGTAACCATTATCCACAACATGATCTAGGGAAATGCCCAATGATTCCTGGCGGCAAGCATGCATGTGCAGCGTGAGACTGTTTTCTACATCCCGGCATAGGCTTCTGTCCGGCCACTGTATCAGGGCCAGAAAAGCCATGCCCCCTGGGCGTTTGTAGACAAGCTGGAAACGCCAGCGGTCTTGGCGTTTCCAACGTACCATGTCAATGATCGATGTTAGTTCGGCTTGGGCAGCAACGTGAGCTAGCTCGGCGTTTCTATGTGGAGCAGAAACGCTGGCTAGCTCGACGTTTCTATGTGGAGGAAAAATGTCATGGTCTGTGGCGTTGCGAAAAAGGTCAGATTGTAAAATAATTTCGTTCAGAGTTCATTTTGTGTCATAGTTTGCAGACAAGGTCAGAATAGTGATTTTGGCCCAGAATACTTAACTAGAGGCATAGTGTCTAACAAGGCAGACATATTCAGTTTGGGTGTTGTAATTATTGAGATAGTCACAGGTCATAGAGACTATCCCAATTCTGTTACATATTTGCAGTACTTCAATCAGAACGATAGTTTCGAGAGTACCGACATCGAACACTTCAAAGAGAATGTAAGATTAAGTACTCAGGCTCTTGCATATGTGAGTGAAATATTTACCATCTATTTCCATTTTTTTTGGATAAAACTTGTGAAATACAAATTGAATGGTTTTAATAGCTGACTAAAAAATAATGTATTGTTTTAGTTCTTTTGTTGTAAATTTGATCTTTCAATTGATATTCCTACGTTTTACCATAATGTATGGGGCTTGTGTACATATTGCCGTCTGTTTGGTAACTCAATGTCCTGATTGCAATTTTGTATATATATCAACTTTGGAGGAATAGGTTGCAGAGAACTCATGAAGCCTCAGAAAAATTTGAACAAATTCGAGTGTGCGTCGAATTAGGGCTACAGTGCACTGCGTTCAGCAAAGATAAGAGACCAGTTACAAAATATATAATCCATAGGCTTGATAAAGCCAGTATTGAGGACCAAACCACTAAAGCTGGTGTGAGTACTTCGGCAGTAGTGCAGGTATGTAAGCTCATGTCGCAAAACATGGTCCCACTGTCGGTGACCTGTGTTGTTTTTCTTCGAAAAGGAGGTTAAATCCCTGCCTCTGCATGCATTGATGCATGCAGATATCTTTATTAATTATTCCACAAAGGTCTGACAAGAACATATATCAATCTACTTGAAGCCACCACTCACACCACAAACTCGATAATGTGAAGTACTCTCACTCCCCATATCTAAACCGGTGTCGTCGCCAATCCATCCACATAATGTATCGGGACCAACAGCCGGTGCAGCCTACCTAAAGCGCACACCACATGCTTACGTTTTAGAAGCCGCCATCATCATTGGACCACTTACCCATCTTCAGGAGAGAGATCTGCATCATCCTTGCCATTCCGGACATCCATCAACGCCACCATGGCGCCCAACGGCGCCACCGCCCTGCACTCGTCCGTCCAGACGCGAAGACTCTGGAAGATCCGTCGTGCATAGCACCTGCCAACCAGGCATGACGAAGCCACTCCACCTCCTGCCTCTGTCTTCCAGCGCCGTTCCACAAACGATACTCCCAAGAGAGAAACTGCGCCGTAGTACCGCCATCGTCCGATCTGGAAGAGCAAATCCTAGGGTTTCCCCCGAAGCAGCACGAGTGGGTCGACAACAGTTACACGACGATGCCTTCATCAAGGAAACGGCGCAAAACACCGCCATCGCCCGTCAACGGCTCGGTTTTTACCGGCAACTATGTCTCCCCGACTCGTAGCTGGGACTAGATGACGAATCTCGAGATTCGACCACCCAGCCACAGGCCAGCCACCTCTAACGGAAGAGATGACCACCACCACCGGCTGCATTGGTCAGAACAGATCTAACCGGAGGTGCCGCCGACACGACCACCAGGCCCTCCATGCCGCCGCCGCCGATCCAAAGGCAGATGGCGCGCCGCCGCAGCCGCCGCCCAAATAGGGCAGGCCTCCGCACCCGCAGCCCGCGCCGCCTCCGACGCTGCCGCGCCACAGCCATCGCTGTCGCCAACACTGCCGCCATTAGGACGCCGCCCGACCACCACACCGCCGTAGTCCAGATCTGGGCCTTCATGAACTAGATCGGCGCCGCCACAGTCCAGATCGGGGTCACACCCTCGAGCCAGGGCGCCCCGCGTCACCCTATGACCCACGAGAGGGAGGAGTGACTCCGCCGCCGCCGTCACACACACAGGCTATGCCCGGCGTCGACCACCGGTGGCGACGGAGAGGAGGGAGAGGAAGGAGTGGTGACCCGGCTGCTAGGGTTGGATCCCCTTGGCCGCCCGCGCGGGGGGCGACCGAGGGAAGGGGAGGGGAGGAGAGAGATGAGATCTGGATCGCCGTGACCTGTGTTTTGTGAATTTGTGTATGTCTGTTTTCACTTCTGTTACGTACTAGGAATTGGTGAATGTGATGAAGTGTGCTTGATTGCTCAACAGGCAGGAGAACCGTCAAATGCTCTGCAGCATGGAGATACTGGTTTTTAGAGAAAAGGCCATAGCCTGACTTTATAAATAAAGCCACACGGCAGCGTCACAGACCCGAACATAAACGGAACCAATAGGCAAAAGATCACGAAATCACCGGACAGAAGGTTTGAGACCAGCAAACGAAAGTACGGGGTATAGGCAACCTGCCATACTCGGCGCGCAGGCCGACAAGGAGAGACTAGAACCAAACTACGAACATAGCGACACCCTGATTAGACGACGGGGACCAGCCCGGAGATGTGGGATGCCGAAGCCCGAATTTTGGCGATGAGCAAGTACAGGGCATCCCGATCTTCATCCTTAGTCAATGATCTCCACTGCTGCAATAGAATACATGATTTGAAAAGAACGTCAGCAGGCTTAGAAGGGAAGATATGTTCAATAGTAAATTTGTTCCTAATAGTCCATAAAGCCCAGCATAAGGCACCCAGGCCGACCCAGAACACCCTCTTGGTAACCCCAACCAAAACTTTGGCTAGGTTTCTAAGCTCAGAGAATGAAGAAGGGTTCCAAGAAACCTGAAGCCAAGATCTGACACAACTCCAAACCAACTTTGCCAGCACGCAATGGAAAAAAATGTGTTCCGAGTTTTCCAAGTCACCGCATAAATGACAAAACTCTGAGCTTGGCCCATTGCGCTTGTGAATCTGGTCAGCCGCCGGGAGGCGGCCACGGAAAGCTTGCCAAAGGAAAATTTTAATCTTAGGAGGGACTTTGGATATCCAGACACAAGAAAATCTGCGCGAAGGGGTACCACCGATAAGCCTAGAGTACAACAACTTAACCGAAAACCTACTAGAGGCCGAAAAAGGCCAAATCACCATATCAGAAGAATCCGAGAGCAAAGAGAAGAGGGCAGAGAGACTTTGCCAGTCTTCCAACTCTTCAGGAGACAGGGAACGGCGAAAAGCCAGATCCCGGTTATTTGCCGCCACCTCCGCGATGGAGATGTCAGGTTTAGGACAATACGAAAATAGAACCGAAAACCTAACAGCAAGAGGAGCATCCCCAGACCACCAGTCTAGCCAGAAGCGGACCGTAGTCCCGTTACCCATGATAAATTTTACATGTTCCAGGAAGATAGGCCTGATTTTGACAAGGGTCTTCCAGAATTGAGATCCACGACGAGCAGTGGCAAACAGCGGGCTAGAGCATGGGAAGTATTTAGCCTTGAGAATCGAAAACCAAAGGGAATCGGCCCCGCTAGTCATAATTTTCCACCACCACTTAATAAGCAAACATTTGTTCATCACCTGAGTATTAATAATGTCTAATCCCCCGAGGTTTTTAGGTTTACACATGCATTGCCACTTGACCAGCCTATATTTCCGTTTGTTGTCGGCGGAATTCCAGTAAAAGGCTCCCCTATGCTTGTCAAAGCCAGCATGGACGCCAGCCGAAAGAAGATAGAAGCCCATAAGAAACATAAGAAGAGAAGATAAGCAGGAATTAATTAGAACAACTTTGCCAGCGTTGGTATTATATCTCCCCCTCCAAGAGAGCATCCTGTTTCCCACCTTAGCAACCGCCGAAGCAAAGTCCTTAGAGTGAAGCAAGACCGAAGCAAAGTCCTTAGAGTATCTCCATCCTTCTAAATATTTAGGCATGGAGATACTGGTACCGTTGTTGAGAAGGCGTCAATACTACCAACGCAGCTTGAGGAATTTGTGCAGGTTCAAGTTCCTGTGGTCAGCATTCCAGAGAATGAAAATGGCATTCCCACGCAGAAAGACATCTCGGCATCTCCTGTTTTTCCGGATGATTTTCGTTGCCCACTATCACTTGGTTTAATGCAAGACCCAGTTACAGTGGCCAGTGGGCAGGTCTCTGCTCAGCTTACTCTCTGTTTCTTATCATCTGGAGAGCTTCAGTTCGCATTTCAACTCACAATAACAATTTCTTCAAAATGCATGTACAGACTTATGATCGAGGCAGCATAATGAGATGGTTGGACTCGGGGCACCACACCTGTCCGAGGACGCAGCAGAAGCTTGTCAATAAATCTTTGATTCCAAATCATAACCTACGCAGCCTGATAGCCAAATGGTGTGAAGCAAACGGTTTGGAGCAGCCGAAACGCTCTGGTCAAGTCAGTAGTAATGCAACAGCAGAATCACAACTTACCGCTTATGAGCAGGCACAAGTTGTTAACGAGCTTCTTAAAGAACTATCGTCACAAAATGTGGTACACCAACGGGGAGCTGCTGGCATGCTTCGTCAGCTTGCGAAGCACAGTCCTGAATATCGCGCGTCTATAGGCGATTCCGGCGGCATTCCTTTCCTCGTGAGTATGCTAGCGACAGATGATGTTAGCACCCAGGAAGATGTTGTCGCTACTCTCCTGAATGTCTCCATTGCGGACGAGAACAAGATAAGATTGGTCCGGTCCGGCGCTATTCCTGCAATTGTATATGTGCTAGAGAGTGGCAGCATGGTGGCCCGGGAGAATGCTGCTGCAGCGCTGTTCAGCCTATCAAAATTGGAAGAAAACAGGGTTATTATTGGGGCTGCAGGATCGATTCCACCTCTCATACTACTGTTGCGTACTGGGAGTCGACCGGGTAAAAAGCATGCTGCGGAAGCATTATTTTATGTGTGTAACTGTCAGGGCAACAAGAACAAGAGCATAGCTATTAGAGCTGGGTTGGTCCCTATACTGCTAGAGCTTCTAGTGTGGACTGAAAATGGACTGGTTGATGTGGCCGTCTCTATATTGGATGTTCTTTCCAGTCACCCTGAGGGGAGGGCAGCTATCAGTGCTGCCGCTGCCATACCAAGCCTGGTTGCAGTTATCAGGAATGAATCCCCAAGGAACAAGGAAAATGCAGCTGCTATTCTGGTGCATCTCTGTAATGGCAGAGGCGCACAGCAGCAACAGTCTCGTATTGAAGCACAGGAGCATGGCCTCGTGTGATCGTGTCCTTGCTGGTGGATCTAGCCGAGAGTGGCACAGATAGAGGGAAATCTAAGGCAATCAAGCTGCTCGAACTATTGAATACTCCAAGCACATAGGTGCTACCGCACTCTCAAGTAGATCACATCCCTGCCCAAACCAGACGCGATGGCAGAGGTGCATGCTCAACTACATGCCACGGGCTAAAAGTTCAAGCAGGGCATGGTTGGAGAAATTAGCAACTCTTCACTTGTTTTAATCCAGAAACAGGCGCCTGCTTAAAAAAGTTAATCTCCGACTACATATTTGTGATATGCATCATGGCTGTTTAGCTGGGATGGCAGTGAGGAGTCGTCTGATGTGCTCTTGTACAACAGGAAGCCCGAGCCCGTTTTTGTTTCTACCGAGTCTGTACCTCAAGTATGCGTACCACCTGATTCGTATTCTAATACATGTAGCAAAAACTATCGGTGTTAATTCTTTGTCTCTTTAGAACTAGTACTCCTTTTGAGTTTCTTTCAGAACACTACAACTGTTGAGCGCTCTAACACATTTGTCATGCGGGCACATATCACAATGGATAAAGTAATTGAGTTATTACTCCTTACATTACACGAATCAATAGATGAATCCCCACAAGAATCAATCAGACGATGGGCATGTCTTGCATGTTTGGTGCCTAAGTTAACGGAATTCTGCGACACCTGCGCGAGAATTTCCGGTCGCCGTCCTTGCCTGCATCCATGAACGCGGTTGAGATGGTTAGAAATTCGCGTCGATCGGCTGCCAGAACTTAAGATCAAATAAGCAAGAAATCATGCAGATCAGGTATGGCTCCGTCATTGATTTTTTTTTTGGATACGTCTTGTTCTTTGGACAGAAATCATGCAACGACTAAGCTGTATTACGGACAGTAATACTCCCTCCGTCCCAAAATAAGTGTCTCAAGCTTAGTACAACTTTGTACTTTGAGACACTTATTTTAGGACAAAGGGAGTGAGCTAACGTTATGACAAAACAAACTAATGGTATTATCACCATCATATAAATTGTGACAAAACAAACTATTATCCATGCTGACATACTATGTTATATAAAACTCATAATTATAGAAGCAACGCAATCACATACTACACACAAGCTACACCTCAATACCGTAGTTTGATTAATGAAACGCTAAAAAGTTGTTGCCTTCCAAAAGTTCAAGGATGGCATGCAACCATTTACAAATCAGCCACAACTCCATCTGGAACAACAAACATAACATTACAGTTATTGAGTTAACATAATGAAGTGAGAGTGTGACATTGCCTTAAATAAAGCAGTGGTTCAATCTTATCAAATTCAAATGTCTGGAAAGCAAGCAGTCACAGTCACACACCGGCCAGTTATGTGATCATCCATTAATCATGCCTTGCTGACTGAGACTGTCAGCATAGCTAATCTGGCAAGCTCATCATGCAACCTCCCTTCCACGCTCCAACAACGCTCAGAAGTCTTCACAAAATCATCCATTAGATCTCCGAAATGCTGCACTAGTATCTGCTCGAACACGGCTCTTAGCTGGTTAGCGGTCCAGGCTGGGGTGATGAGCTCTTTGTTGATGCCGCCTGTAAAGTCATGCACCAGCATCTCCCTTATTGAAAATGAGCCCTCTTCGTGGATGATCTCCTTCAGCTCTTCATTTGAAGGTCCATACATCGGCATGTAGAAAGAATTAAACTTCTCTTTGTCTATTACTCCCTGTTAGTCATACGGAAAGATCAAATAGTCATTCTTTTGTTAGGGAATAATAAGAATATACCTCTGAAGCCATGACACTAAGAACCTGAGTTATGATTTCCCATATGTGAAAGGAGGCAATACCATCAAAACGCCTCCCTATAATGGAAACAACCATCTGTCCTCCTGGGGCTAACTCTTTGGCCCTTAGCTCCAGGAAATGTGTGAAATCTTTCCTAAATTGTTCCGCATAAGCCTGAAGGACTATAGGGAGTCTTTCACGCCTAGCTTTCTCATCAATGTCATATGCTGGGATATGGTTCCTCGCTAGAACTTCAGGAGCCTATATAAATAAAAGATTTTCTTACATTTTAAATACATTTATTCATTGGATCGATCCATCGAGTAGTGTTATACTCGCACCTTTGAGAGCCATTGTAGGCTACTGGATGAGCACACAAGATGCAATGAGCTACTGGTGAAGAGCCTCTCATAAAACGACCCTGGTGTGACACCAATCATGACAAGAGGCTTCTTGCTTTGACGGAGCGTGACTAGGCTCTTCACGACCATGTTGAAGTCATTGTCAGGAAGGTCATTGAGGAACACAAGTAGTTCCGGTGACGGCTGCTGGAGCTGAAGACAGTAACTCTGAATAGCCTTGATGGCGATCGATACAAGTGCAAGGGCATTTGGGCCAGTGGAGCAGCCCAAGTCAGCGATCACAACCTTTTGGGGCAACAAAGTGTTGGTATTGCTGCCTAAGTCAATGATGGCTGCTTCTATCAGGAGTTTCATTCTGTTCTGCTGAGCGCTCTGCAGTCAACTTGTATTTCATTAGAAAATTTAGTACTCCCTCTGTCCCACAATATAAGATGTTTTTGCAAGTTGTTTTAGCTTGCAAAAACATCTTATACTGTGGAACGGAGGACTAGAATCTAAGAGCTAATGGTGTGCTTTTTAAATTCATACATTCTATCAAATTTGAGAAATATAAGCTAGTTATTTCATAAATTCCCAGAAAACAATTGGTGTAATATGAATGAAGTTCTTGATGAGACAGTCTTGTAAATTCAAGTGTCAAAGAACATCATACCTGAAAAGCAGAGTTGCGAGCATAGCTTGTTTCTCCCTGACCTTGATTCATATGAACCATTTGTTTCGAAGGACTTTGTTTACAGAAGGCCCAACTTCCGGAGAGCTGCAACCTAAGATTACCAGATTAGGAAGCCAATGCTAATGGTGTATTGGAAGCTCAATCCAATTTTTATATGCTAACTGGGATGGTGGCTAATCCATCTTATGGCTAGACAACAGAAAGAGCGGGTCAAATTCAAATAATGTGGCGCTCATATACAAGGCTGTGGGACCTCTCGTCTCGCCCGAGACGCTCCCGCGGGCGGCAGGGCGAACCCTAGCGGCCGCCGCACCAGCCCTCTTCCCCACCTCCTCTCCTCCTCGCCGCCGTCGGAGGGCGCCGCCTGGCGAAGCCCGGTCGGCGTCGGCGGCGGCGGGATCTTCTGGCCCCCCTCCCCTGTTGCTCGCGGCACGGGCGCCACAGCTTGGCAGGGGCGCGTCGCTCGCGCGGGGTGGCGTGGCCTGCCGGCGGAGCGGCAGCGGCTGCGCGGATGGATGGGCAGCTAGCGAGGCGGAGATGGCGGGTCGGCTCTTCTGCGGGCGTTAGGTCCAGATCCCCTTGTCGTCCGGCTCGGGCTGCGGCAGCGTGGGTCGGAGGGCGCTCTGCCTTGGCGGGCTGCTGCTCCGGCGAGGCTGGGGAGCCGCCTGCTGCTGTTGCCTGGCGGCGGGCGGGCCTCCGGGGGCGACTCGCCTGGTGGCGGCGGTGGTACAGCTCCGACCACGGGCTGCAGCGGACGGGTCCCGGTGGACCCCTTCTCTTCGGGCCATGGCTCGACCTCCTTCTCCTCTCGGTCGGGGTCGGAGGCGGGCTGGTGCTGGTGGAGGTGGGGGCGTGCCGGCCGGATCTGATGCAAATTTTTCGGTAGGCGGCGCGGGTTGGCATCGGCCGGGCGTGGCCGCTGCTCCGGCCGTGGGCGGCGGCATGGGACGGTCTCGGTGATGGCCTCCCGGTGTCGTGGCGGCTCCACGGTAGCTCGAGGGATCTGTTCGCGGCAGCGGTCGGCTTCTTCGGCGTCGACTCGTCTGCGGTCGGGCCGTTTCGGCCTTCACCCCATCTCCTCGTCGCTTGGGCGTTTCACCCATGAATGGGCTGGTCCTCTCCCAGCTGCGGTCCGCCGCTCGTCTCGCGCCCCGGTGCTGCAGGACCGAGCTCGTCCCGCGCCCGATGCAGCAGGACCGAGCTCGTCTCGCGCACGGTGCAGCAGGACTGATCTCGTCCCCCTCTCGATGCAGCAGGACCGAGCTCGTCTCGCGCTCGGGGCTGCAGGACGGGTCGGTGGATGCCAGTTTTGGCCGACCTATTGGGTCTCGACGCTGGGGGTCGCCCAGGATGGCGAAAGGTGGGACCTTTCTGCTCGTCTCTTTCGTTGGGGTGCGACGGGTCTCCGGTGAGGTGGTGTCAAGGTCTTGGATGCTGGGGCGGCGGCCCTGGTGGTGGTAGCGCGGTGCTCGTGGGCAGAGCCCGTGCCTTGGTGCTGCCCGGTCTCCTTGGCCGTGTGGGCGGCGTGGTTGCCGGGGTGTGGCGTTCGGTGGCGGTGAGTGTTGGCCGAGGTGAAAACCTATTCTATCTTCGGACGGACCGGCGGTGGCGAAGATCGTTCCCTTCTTGAAGGCGTCGTCGCGGCTTTCATTGCCCGTCATGTGGCTCCGGGGGAAACTCTGATCCTTGGATCGGGCGGTGGCGGCGCGCCGGTGTCGTTCCCTTCTTGAAGGCGCCGCCTTGGAGTGCATGGTTCGTCATACGTAGCTTCATCTCTGTGTGGTAGTGCTAGGGGTGGTGTTGTTGCGCTCAGCGCCTTTGTATCTTGTCCTGGGTGTGTGCGTGTGTTGCGGTGGTGTGGCGTGTGTTTGTACTGGATGCTTGTTGATTGGTGCTTTATTTATAAAGCGGGCCGAAAGCCTTTTTCGGTAAATTCAAATAATGTTACAACAATAAATTAAAAACGTGTCATGCTAGAAGTTGTTTTAGATCAGCAGAATTGCTGTTTTGATAAGTTTGTGTTGATTTAGGGCCTCAATTGAGGATAAAATGGCCAGAACAGACATTTCCGACATTCTAGAATAACAGAGGCACATTTTTGTTTAATGGTTTTGTCTTTGTAGTTGGGCAGTTCATCTTTTCTTTAGTGCTTATCCTTCTGTGTGATGCTTGTTGAACGCACAACCAAGTGCACAGCTGATGCAAATACAACAAGCAGCCAATGAACCATATGACGCAATTTTCAAATAATAACCAAGGGAATAGTACTCGTGGTCTATTGTAGGGATATGCAATAAGCTTATTTCTTTTTACAATGGATAATATATTAATATCAAACTGTTACCAAGTATACTCGGCCTGTGCAATATATAACACAACATCAAGAACTACTCAAGACATAAGAATACACATAACCAAAATATTACAGAAATAAATAAAATAGACATGACCCCAAATGTAATGCCTGGTCAATTAATGGTACAGGGCAACTAGCATCAGCATCAACCACCGCCATTGAGAACACCAGGATTATGTGATAGACTCTTTTTGAATCATATAGTACCATGGCGCAAAGACCATGGTATCATGGCGCAAAGTTTCGGGCATATATAGGTTAATTATTTTAGTATTGGATATTCTTTCGAAGGGGGAATAAGATCGCTCTGAGATTCACTTCAAACATGCCGTCTACTTTTATCCATAATCGTAGGCTATCAAGTGAAGTAGTCGATGCATGAAACTCAATACTGCTACTCACCAAGAAAGTCTCTTAGTGAATATGAAGACCTTCAGAAAAAGTAGGAAACAAATGGAGAGTAACGATGAATCTGGAGGGACATATAACATGTCTAAAAATTGGCTAATCATCGATCAAGAGTTCAAGACTCAAGAAGAGGGAACTAACAAGGGAACTGACATAATCGCGGGGTAGAGCCATTCTATGGCATGGATCAGCTGCTGATCAAGCTGTGCTTAGGGGGGAAGGACCGAACTGGACTGAAGAAGGCACTTCACAGCTTCTGCATACGCACCTGGAGATGAATGAAAACGGTGGGGGCGCCAGGGAAGGGCAGGCCTGACGTGGGAGAAGCTCCTCTTGGGGGTTGTGAAACTAATCCTTATGGTACTGGGCTATATGCAGCCTCTTATATTTTGGATTGCAACTTGACTTTGAATTATTGTAACGCTAGTACATGTCTACCAATTTGGTGTAGATCCGCTCAAAGAATAAGAAAAAGGATTTGGTGTACAGCCTAACACCAAGTCTTCGAAGGAAGTTCCAGCATGTCCATGTCTCGCTTACATCTCCGTGATTAGGTACAATGTGAATTAACCAAATGAGATGCTGATTAGTTCAGAAGTAATAATAAGACAGAAAATTAAAAGTAGCAGGCAACAGATCTAGTACCAAATCTATTCATGATGGAACGACGATCATGACATGCTGACAGAGTGACAGCCGCTAAATTTGGTCGTATTACTATTATAGGGTCTGACGCCCTGATCCTTTCTAGGGACGCATGATGGAACGACGATCATGACATGCTCACAGAGTAACACCAACTTTTTGCTATGCCAGCATGTCCATGTCTCGCTCACAGCTCGGTGATTAGGTAGTAGGTACAGTGCTAATTAACTCAAATGAGATGCTCAGTAGTTGGGAAGTAATAAACTAATATCTGTTCATGTCAATCTTTCTAGAACCCCCCCCCCCCACACACACACACACACAGACACATACCAAAAAAACAACTAGATGTCCTGCTGCCTCCATATTCTTCGTCCTCACACTGCCATGATTGCTGACATGGAAGATGGAACTAACTAACAGCCTCTGTTCGACAATATAAGGTGTATTAGTATTCTATATTATCTATCTAGCTTCAAACGCCCCGCGGCGCTCCTCAGGGCGGCACGGGCAGAAAACCCGGCACTGGCGCCCGCTCCCCCATCCCCTCCCTTCCCCACGCCGTCGCCGGTGCACGCCTGCGGGCAAAGACCCCTTGCGGCCGGCGGCGGCGTGATCCAATATGTTATGTTCTTCCAGCGCGCAGGTGGTGGAGGGGTGAAAGATCGTGGATGTCGCCTAGACGGGGGGAGGGGGGTGTTAAATAGGCGTTTTAAAATAATTACGGTTTAGGCTTGAACAAATGCGAAATAAACCTAGCGGTTAATTTGCCAAGCACAAAACCTACAACAACTAGGCTCACCTATGTGCACCAACAACTTATGCTAAGCAACATAAACTACTAGGTGATAGCAAGATATATGACAAGAAACAATATGGCTATCACAAAGTAAAGTGCATAAGTAAAGGGCTCGGGTAAGAGATAACCGAGGCACTTGGAGACGACGATGTATCCCGAAGTTCACACCCTTGCGGATGCTAATCTCCGTTTGGAGCGGTGTGGAGGCACAATGCTCCCCAAGAAGCCACTTGGGCCACCGTAATCTCCTCACGCCCTCGCACAATGCAAGATGTCGTGATTCCAGTAAGGGACCTTGAGGGCGGTCACCGAACCCATACAAATGGCAACCCTTGGGGGCGGTCACCGAACCCGTACACTTTGGCAACCCTTGGGGGTGGTCACCGGTACCCGTCAAATTGCTCGGGGTGATCTCCACAACCTAATTGGAGACCCCGACGCTTGCCCAGAGCTTTACACCATAATGATTGAGCTCCGAACACCACCAACCGTCTAGGGCGCCCAAGCACCCAAGAGGAACAAGCTCAAGGGTACCAAGCACCCAAGAGTAATAAGCTTCTCAACTTGTAACTTCCACGTATCACCGTGGAGAACTCAAACCGATGCACCAAATGCAATGGCAAGGGCACATGGAGTGCCCAAGTCCTTCTCTCTCAAATCCCACCGAAGCAACTAATGCTAGGGAGGAAAATGAGAGGAAGAACAAGAAGGAGAACACCAAGAACTCCAAGAACTAGATCCAAGGGGTTCCCCTCACATAGAGGAGAAAGTGATTGGTGGAAATGTGGATCTAGATCTCCTCTCTCTTTTCCCTCAAAAACTAGCAAGAATCCATGGAGGGATTGAGAGTTGGCAAGCACGAAGAAGGTCAGCAATGGGGGAAGAACACGAGCTCTAAGGATAAGGTTCAATGGGGAGGAAGACCCCCTTTTATAGGAGGGGGAAAGTCCAACCGTTAAGTGCTCAGCCCGCACACGAGCGGTACTACCGCTCCACGAGCGGTACTATCGCTTGGGCGGAAGAAGCAGGGAAAAGGAGCAGCAAAACACGAACCTTGGGGCGGTAGTACCGCTTATAAGCGGTACTACCGCTCACCCCAGCGGTACTACCGCTGGAGGAGCAGAACACAGGTCCAAAAGAGGCAGGGCAGAGCAGAGTACGGCGGCAGTAATGCAGTAGCGGTACTACCGCCCGATCGGCGCGGTACTACCGCTTATAGGCGGTACTACCGCCCAATCGGGGCGGTACTACCGCTTATAGGCGGAACTGCCGTGCCTTACTGCCGTGCAACTATTGCTAAACCCGACACGAAAAGAGCAAGACCCAAAATCGAGGCGGTAGTAGAGCGGTACTGGAGCAGTACTACCGCTTGACGCTACAAGCGGTACTACCGCTGCCACCGCGGTACTACCGCAGGGAGAAAACAGAACTGCCATAACTTCTTCATATGAGCTCCGAATTGAACAAACTCAAGCTTGTTGGATACAAGACAACGAGTAGCATCAAAACAGTGAGGTATGCCTAAGATATAGAGGAGTGAACACTCCACCAGAGAAGAACCGGTAGAACCTCCAACGTCGAAAACATCATAGAAGATGCATGTGAACTCCGTTTTCGATGAACTCGAGCTTGTCATCAAGATGACCATAAGCTCCAAATCTCACAAGGAGAAGAACCAAACAAGAACCAATAAAGATGATGCAAGGATGCAATGGTTTGAGCTCTCTATGATCGATACGATCAAGCAACTCATCGAGAGCCCCCCTTGATAGTACGGCAATCGAACCTAAAACCCGGTCTCCCAACTATGACCATGAGACCGGTAAACTAGAAAACCTATCAAGGGAAAACCTTTGCCTTGCACAAAGTCCACTTGAGCTAGATGATGACGATCTTGACTCCCTCAAGTTGGACCACCTTTCTTGATTGCGTTGGCGCGATGAAGACTAGATGATTGCTCCCCCTAGTCCACTATGGGTGAGCCACTCTTCGGCTCATCTTCACAAGTCCATTGATACCACAATGGACGGCATGCTTCAATCACTTGATCTCTTCATGATGCATCACTTGAACTTGCACACCGCATCCTAACCCCACAAAGAACTCTCACGGAAATCATGGGTTAGTACACAAAGCATAATTGACAATGCTTACCATACCATGGGATCACTTGATCCCTCTTGGTACATCTTCTACGCTTTATGTGTTGATCAACTTGATTCACTCTTTGACTTAGTCTTGATCAACCTCTCACAAGACCAATCTTTTAGGTACTACCTTGAATAGCACCTTGGTCGACACAAACTCTCCTTGAAACCAACATATGTACTCCAAGAAAAGCCTATGGACAAAACCTTCAAATATATCTCAAGTCAACCATTAGTCCATAGAGATTGTCAACAATTACCAAAACCAAATATGGGGGCACCGCATGTTCTTTCAAGGGGGCTCGGGTGCTGCTGTGCGGCGGCTGCTCCGGCGTCCCCGGCATAGATTCGGCCCCTGGCGGCACTCCAGCGGCTCCTGGTTGCGCGGATACGGCAGATGGCGGCACAGGCGGGCAACTCTGTTGCTTGGCGGCGGCCCATCTGGCGGTGCGACGGCTGCGGCAGGACAGGCGTGTTCGGTCGGCCTTCCTGCTCGGTGGGATGGGGCGGGGTGGTGGTCCCCCTTCCCGGCTTGGTGTTGCGGTTCTGGCTGGCTTGCTGGCCCGACGTGGCTGGCGGCATAGTGGGTGGTGGGGGAGGCTCAGCCCCCTCGGTTGCGCGCGCGATCTCCACAGGTTCTTAGTTGCTTCCAGGGCATCCCCAAGCTTAGTTGCTTGGATCTTCCTTGAATATTATCTTGGGAGTGCCTTTGGCATCCCCAAGCTTAGCGTCTTGTCACTCCTTATTCTTCTCATATCGATATCTCACTAAAAACTTGAAAACTTCAATCACAAAAAACTTAATGGAACTTCATGAGATAGGTTGGTACGATAAAGAGCAAACCATTCACTTTGGTACTGTCAAAGACAAGATTCATAATTGTTATCACACAATTCCTACTGTAGCCTATCATTTCCACAATTTATATTGAGCAATATAAGTTATAGAAACTAGGAAACAAGCAAACTATGCGTTGAAAACAAAATCTGTCAAAAACAGAACTGTCTGAAGTAATCTGTACTTCAACCATACTTCTGTACCTCCAACTTTTTTTGAAAAATTAGGACAACGTAGTTAATTTTTATATCTATCACCTGTAAAAATTTCAGATCAAAAGCACATTCCAGTGGATTTTCAAAAATTCTTGCACTTAGCGCACAAGTTTCTGTTTTTGCACAGATTCAAGTCAATCATCATCGACACTATCCCAAAGGCTTTACTTGGCACTTTATTGAAATAAAAACAATAAAACATGATTACTACAGTAGCGTAATCATGTGAACACACAAAAACAATAGGTAAAAGTGTTGGGTTGTCTCCCAACAAGTGTTTTTCTTTAATGTCTTTTAGCTAGGCATGATGAGTTCAATGATGCTTGCATAAAAGATAAGGATTGAAACATAACAAGAGCATCATGAATCATAAGTTCCTCTCTGAGAATAATTTTCAGTAGCATCATGAATAGATTCATCCATATAACCATCACATAAAGCATTCTTTCATGATCCAAAAGCATAGAAAATTTATTACCCTCCATATAAGCAATTTTATTCTCATTCACAATAGTGAGAGTATCATACGAAACTCAAATACTAAAAATTGTTTCCTCATTAAAAGAGTAATGTTCAGTAAAAGGATACTCAAAATTATGACAATAATTATCAATACTTTTTATAACATAAGTATCATCACAATAATCATCATAAATAGCAACTTTGTTCTCATCATAGATAGGAGGCATGCAATCATCATAACAAATTTGATCATTCGAAGTAAGGGGACTAAAAAGATCATCTTCATTAAGCACATCATCCCCAAGCTTGGGAAAAACATTAATTGCAGCAAATAAATTCTCAAACATGTCATTCTCATCAAACATAGCATCCCCAAGCTTGTGTCTTGGCATATCATAAGCATAATCACTCTCATCATTAATAGTATGAATAGCATCAACGGTATAACAATTGCTATCATCATAATTTCCCAAGTTTTTGCCAAAAAGATTTCCAAGATCATAAGAAGTATCATTATCTTCTCAATCATAATCATCACAACAAGCAATAGGCATAACAAAATCATCATCAATAGTGCTCTCGGACATTGTGCCATAAGACATAGAAGCAATATCATCATCAAGTGCATCATCTTCCACAATTATTTTTGATTCACTTTCATGAGGCACAACAATAATAGGAGCAACATTATTTGGGAGAGATACATTTTTACCTCTATTCTTTCTTCTTTTCTTCTTCTTCACCACATCATGTGTGAGTTTAATTAATTTTTTCGAGCTTCTTGTTGAAGAGATTGATTGGATAGGAAGATCCTCCTCGTTACCCGATTCATCATAAGAAACACTAGGAGGGTATTGGTAAATATTTTCCCTTTCATTAATACTCTCCTAATATTCTATTTATTTTCTTGTCTTTAGATAGTTGGCAATATAAGGATTCTCAATGCAATTTACAGCACAATAGATATAAATTTCCTCTAGACCAAAATCAAGAAATCTCTTGAAATTAAATTTTGGGATACCCTCAGTTCTACGTTTCATTCTTCATACCCCAAAATAAGACTAAGCTCTTTATGATGCTCAAGGGTAATCAAGTTACCACAATTTTTGGACACGATTTGATCATGAAACAAATAGCACTGGAGATATTGCAAAGTTCACAAGGATGGCGAGAAAAATTAAATCTTTCAACACAATCATCTAGCCTCTCTTGCAACTTTTTAGTTTATAAATATTTATGCATTTTACAAAATCTATCTTCCCTTTTTGGTGTGTGTTTGCACTCCCAATTTACTCCGCAACAATTGACATCCTTGTAGGAGACATCATTATCATGGCTAGCGCGATCATCATTAGTATCATGGATATTCAAGGAATTCATACTAGCAATATTGCAATCGTGCTCATCATCCAAAGTTTTTATGCCATAAATTTTATTGAATTCTTTTTCTAGCAATTGAGAACAATTTTCGGAACCCTTGTTCTCAAGATAGACATTATAAAGATAATGAACAATTTGGGTAACCCAATCTCCATATTTTTGTACTTTTCTATAAAACTAAACTAGTGGTAAAATAAGAAACTAAAACATTCAATTGCAAGATCTAAAGGTATACTTTCAAGCATTCACCTCCCCGGCAACGGCGCCAGAAAAGAGCTTGATGTCTACTATGCAACTTTATTCTTGTAGACTCGTGTTGGGCCCCCAAGCGCAAAGTTTTGTAGGACAATAGCAATTTTCCCTCAATTGGATGACCTAAGGTTTATCAATCTGCGGGAAGCGTAGGATGAAGATGGTATCTCTCAGACAACCCTGCAACCAAATACAAGAAATCTCTTGTGTCCCAACACACCCAATACAATGGCAAATTGTATAGGTGCACTATAGTTCGGCGAAGAGATGGTGATAAAAGTGTAATATGGATAGTAGATATTGATTTTTGTAATAAGAACAATAAAAAACAGCAAGGTAGCAATTGATAAAACGGAGCACAAACGGTATTGCAATGCTTGAAAATGAGGCCTAGGGTCCGTACTTTCACTAGTGCAATCTCTCAACAATGCTAATCTAATTGGATCATATAACCATCACTCAACGTGCGATGAAGAATCACTCCAAAGTTCTTATCTAGTGGAGAACGTAAGAAGAAATTGTTTGTAGGGTACGAAACCACCTCAAAGCTATTCTTTCTGTTCGATCTATTCAAGAGTTCATACTAAAATAACACAAAGCTATTCTTTCCATTCAATCTATCCAAGAGTTCGTACTAAAATAACACCATATGATACACATCAACCAACTCTAATGTCACCTAGATACTCCAATGTCACCGCGAGTATCCGTGAACTGATTATGCAATATGCATCAAACAATTTTAGATTCATAATACTCAATCAAACACAAAGAACCTCAAAGAGTGCCCCAAAATTTCTACCGGAGAAACAACGACGAGAACGTGCGTCAACCTCTATGCATAGATTACCCCAATGTCACCTCGGGAATCCGCGAGTTGAATAAAAACACATATCAAGTGAATCAATATAACACCCCATTGTCACCACGGGTATTCATATGCAAGACATATATCAAGTGCTCTCAAATCCATAAAAGTATTCAATGCGATAAAACGAATTCTCAAAAGGGAAAACTCAATTCATCACAACAAGATAGAGAGGGGGAAACACCATATGATCCAACTATATTAACAAAGCCCCCGATACATCAAGATCGTGCCATCAAGAACACAAGAGAGAGAGAGAGAGAGAGAGAGAGAGAGAGAGAGAGAGATGGACTACTCCCTTAGCCCCAAGGGTGGACTAGTCCCTCCTCATCATGGTGGGCGCCGGGATGATGAAGATGCCCACCGGTGATGATCCCCCCCTCTGGTGGAGTTTCGGAACGGGGTCAAGATTGGTTTTTCGTGGCTACAGAGGCTTGCGGCGGCGGAACTTCTGATCTAGGGTTACCCCGAGAGTTTTTGGAATATTTGACGATTTATAGGGCAAAGAGGCGATGCGGGAGGCCACCGAGGTGGGCACAACGCACCAGGGCGCGCCTCGGGGCGGGGAACCCCTCTAGTACTTCTCTGGCCCATCCTAGTTGTTTTGGTCCAAAAGAATTCTCGAAAAAAATTCGCTGTGTTTGGACTCAGTTTGATATTGATTTCCTGCGATGTAAAAAAACAAGCAAAAACAGCAACTGGCACTGGGCACTATGTCAATAAGTTAGTCCCAAAAAATGATATAAAATTGCTATAAAAGGATTGTAAAACATCCAAGAATGATAATATAAGAGAGCATGAATACTTCATAAATTATAGATACATTGGTAACGTATCACCAGCATAAATAGAATCTTTTTCTTCCAACCCTTGAGCCTTTGATACACTCGATCAATGCTGGAAACAATCACTTCTATCCACACCGACCATAACGGGCAGCCTCAAGTATGTGTTAGATGCTTCTATAATAATTTAACTCCCTACAAACATCCTCCCTTACCCCAATAGGGGTGTTAGGACTAAAAAATATACTAGACTTGGCTTACTTACCCGCTGCCATGAACTGCTACAATATGTGTCTAATATATGTTTAAGGGTACTTGCACATTGTGTATTTTCCTTTAACAAAATCAGCGAGTCAACTGCAAAGAGAAGATGACAGATAGTTGGAGCACTCCTACTCACCTTTATACCATCTAGGTTCCCCATCTCCTTCTCATGTGTAAGCATACTAGATAGGCCCTCTGAACAAAGCAAAAAAGATATGGAGAGAAAGGGTCTCCCCGTCGCAAACCTCTGGTGCGTATAAATTCTTCTGTCTCGGTGCCATTGAACTGCACCCTATAGCTGACTTAAGAAACACACTCCATAATCATCTCGACCCACTACTCATGAAAACCCAACTTCAACATCATCTCCTCCAAAAAGCTCCATTCAACCCTGTCATAGGCTTTGTTCATGTCCAGTTTGACAGCACAATATCTATTCTGACCATGACTTTTCTTTTCTATAGTATGAAAACATTCATATGCCACCAAAGCATTGTCTGTAATAAGTCTTCCAGGTACAAAGGCACTCTATGTTGGGGAGATAATCTTAGGCAGTATCCTCTTGAGTTTGTTAGCAATCGTTTTTAGATTATCTTATAAACAACATTACAGAGGCAGACATACCTATATTTTGTGATTACCTCATGACTGACAACTTTTGATATCAAAACAATGTTTGTAGAATTCCGGCCGAATGATATCTTCCTCTTTTTATAGCATCCTGAACTTCATTTGTCAACTCTTCTCCCAAGATATGCCAAAACCTCTTAAAGAAAATGGCATGTAAGCCATCCGGCCCCGGTGCATTCATATCAGCTATCTGAAATACGACTTTTCGCACATCATCTCACGTATACGGGGGCAATAAGGTATTCATTCATATCATGAGCTACAAGAGTTTTAACATATGCTAACAGACCCTCAACTATTCCATCCAAGATGGAGGTAACCAAATTACAAAAGTAGTCACCCACTTGCCCACTAGGGGTTTGAGGATGTATTTGATTGTTCCCACCATCTCTATTTTTTCCACCAATTTTCGATGGAAACTTCATAAACTGGCCCACCTCTTATTGACTTACCAAAAAAATAGTTTATTTAATAAAAAGAAAAAGGAAATAGATAATATAAAACGGAGAAAGAAAAGGAAAAAATCCGCGAGAAAGAAAACCTAGAGAACTAACTCAAAAAAACCAAAACATATACAAAAAACCAGCAGTAGAAACGCAGAAAAAATGGCGAGAAACATCCCAAAAACCAAAGGGTTACATGGGCTGGCCCATGGGAAGCATGTGTTGGCCTCGTGTGTATGCATAAGGCACAAAATAGCGCGTCAAGCGCCGGATAGGGTTTTGCTGCGTTTGGGTCAGCCATTAAAGCATCGAACTGACCTAGTCAGCCCCCAAGTGGACCGTCTCATTCCTGGGCTTGGGCTCGCGCCGCTTCTCGCTACCAGAAACATTTTACAGCTCGAAGTGGCTGGATCCTATGAGAGCTCTTGTTTGACACTCGTTAGCGTCAGAAGTGCTTCCGTGCAGGGCTCGAGCAAACGTGCAAGGCTCGTCAGAAGTGAACGTATGAAAAATGTAACGAACGAAAAACTGTACCACTGGTTGGTTTCCAACAAACGACCTTCGCTGGATTGCCGCGACGCCAGCCACTACAGCTAGCGACTGGGATTGGTTTTTAAGTATAGCGTAAATTTAAAGTACTATGAACAGCGGCAGATCTGAATTTTAATTTTCGACACTCAAACAAACTGTTAAAACATGTTTTTTTAAATGTGAACAATTATTGCAAACATGAACAAAAACTTATATATGATGAACGATTTTCAAATATACATTGAACTTTTCTTAGGTATATGATGAACAGTTTTTAACTACACGGTGAACATTTTTGTAATATACATTGAAATTGTTTTAAACATATTAAACATTTTTGTGATATACGATGAACAAATTTTATACATTATACATTTTTGTAATATAATCTGAACAATTTTGTGATATGAGCTGAAAGAACATTTAAATACCCGTTGAACATTTTGTGATATACGCTAAACAATTTGAAATTGTGAACAAAATATGAAAAAGTGAATAATTTTTGAAAAGTGTGCGAACGATGATCGGACGCACACAGGCGTCATATAGTATCTGCCGGATCCTAATTGCTGCATGAAGACCCAACAATACTGGGAAACGAGTTCGGCCAGCCCAGTTCGCTTTTTCTCTCCCTCTTTCCTCTGTTGCTGCTTTTTGATACAGCTTTTTCTGATGTCTGATTTTCTTTTTTTTTCTTTTTTTCATTTTGTTTTTGTTTTTTTCGGAAAAATCACAAATTTGAGCATAAAATGGTGAATTATACAAAAAAACAATCGTATATTACAAAAATTTTCTATATAGTTTAATAAAATATTCACTATATATTAGGAAAACATTCACAGTATTTTATTTAAATATTCGTCATATATCTAAAGAATGTTCAAAATATTTTAACAGAACATTTAAACTTCATTTTATGAAATATTTTACCTATAAACGTTTAAACTTCATTTTATGAAACTGTTTTTCTCGAAATTTTGTGAACATTTTCATATTTTATGAGCAGATTTGAAAAATGTAACAATTTTCTAATGTATCATGTGAAAAAAAAATTAAAATGCCTAATACATATTTAATTGGTATGAAATATTTTCAAAATTATGAGGATATTTATTAAATTATTATTTTTAAATGACACAAGCATATTTCTGTAACATGTGAAAAATTTCTAAAATGCCAGGTTTACGTTTTAGAATGGCGCGTACATTTTTTTCATACCAATTACATTTTTAATAAAATTACGCAGATATTTTATACTATTTTTAAATTTCATGAATAGTTTTTTCAAAGCTTGTCAAATGTTTTTAAATTTCATAAACATTTTTATCTGAATGGTATGAATATTTTTTGAATCGTACAAACGTTTGTTTTGAATGGCTCAAATATTTTTTTAAAATTAAGTAAAGTAATATTTAAATGATTTATTTATATTTTTCTAAAGTATAAAAAAATTAAAAAAATGTAAAAAGGGGGAAGGCAAAGAAACAAAACGAACCATTTTCCTACCAAGGCCCCTCATAGCCAGTGAAAGTTCTAAATAGCCGGTTATAACCCCGCAATATCGGCGAGCAGGGTGTCGCTAAATAGTATACATGTAAAATTGGCTAGTGACGTTGTAAAATAACAAGCTATAGCCACATTATAGTTGATTTGAAGGATTGCCACTATTTAGCATGGCCCGCTATTTGAAACTATGCAACCAGCACAACCAAACACAATAGCTAAGCAATATGTCGGTGATCAAGCCGCTGCAACTTCACGCTATCGTGTTGGCTCTCTTGTACCGGTATATATAAAGCAATGACCAACAGCATCCGGTACCCCACAACACATGCGCGCACACACATAAGGCAGGATACATAGGCACTGAGCCGGGGGCTACAGCCGTGAACACGCCACATATGACGAACCGTGGGCTCCAGGGCGGCGCCTTCAGGAAGGGGACGACACAAGAGCATCGCCACTGCCTAATCCGAGGACCAGAGTTCCCCCTGGAGCAACACGACAGGCAATGAGATCCGCGAAGACGCCTTCAAGAAGAGAACGAGCTTCGCCGCCGCCGGTCCATTAGAAGATAGAGCAGCTATTCACCTCGGCCACCACTCACGGCCACCGAAAGCCACACCCACGGTTACCACGCCGCCCACACAGCCGTGGCAACGGGCAGCACCAAGCCACGGGCTCTGCCCAAGAGCACCATGGAACCACCAACAGGGTCGCCGCCCCAGCATCCAATACCTTGACACCACCTCACCCGAGACTCGTGATACTTCCATTTTGCATCATGCTTTTATATCAATAATTATTGCATTATGGGATGTTATTATACATTATGTCACAATACTTATGTCTATTCTCTCTTATTTTACAAGGTTTATCATGAAGAGGGAGAATGCCGGTAGCTGGAATTTTGGCTGGAAAAGGAGCAAATATTGGAAACATATTCTGCAGAGCTCCAAAAATCCTGAAACTCCACGGAAGTTACTTTTGGAATTTATAAGAATTATTGAGCAAAGAAAATACCAGAGGGGGCCCACACCCTGGCCAGGAGGGTGGGGGCGCCCCCCCCCTACTGGGCGCGCCCCCTGTCTCCTGGGCCCCCTGGTGGCCCTCCGGTGCCCCTCTTCTGCTATATGAAGCCTCTTCCCCTGAAAAAAATCATAAGCAAGCTTACGGGACGAAACTCCGCCGCCACGAGGCGGAACCTTGGCGGATCCAATCTAGGGCTCCAGCGGAGCTGTTCTGCCGGGGAAACTTCCCTCCGAGAGGGGGAAATCATCACCATCGTCATCACCAACGATCCTCTCATCGGGAGGGGGTCAATCTCTATCAATATCTTCACCAGCACCATCTCCTCTCAAAACTCTAGTTAATCTCTTGTATCCAATTTTGTATCAAAACCACAAATTGGTACCTGTGGGTTGCTAGTAGTGTTGATTACTCCTTGTAGTTGATGCTAATTGGTTTATTTGGTGGAAGATCATATGTTCAGATCCTTAATGCATATTAATACTCCTCTGATCATGAACATGAATATGCTTTGTGAGTAGTTACGTTTGTTCCTGAGGACATGGATGAAGTCTTGCTATTAGTAGTCATGTGAATTTGGTATTCGTTCGATATTTTGATGAGATGTATGTTGTCTCTCCTCTAGTGGTGTTATGTGAACATCGACTACAAGACACTTCACCATTATTTGGGCCTAGAGGAAGGCATTGGGAAGTAATAAGTAGATGATTGGTTCCTAGAGTGACAGAAGCTTAAACCCTAGTTTATGAGTTGCTTCGTAAGGGGCTGATTTGGATCCATATGTCTAATGATGTGGTTAGGTTTACCTTAATACTTCTTTTGTAGTTGCGGATGCTTGCAATAGGGGTTAATCATAAGTGTGATGCTTGTCAAAGAAAGGGCAGTACCCAAGCACCGGTCCACCCACATATCAAATTATCAAAGTAACGAACGTGAATCATATGAGCGTGATGAAACTAGCTTGACCGTAATTCCCATGTGTCCTCGGGAGCGCTTTTCTCATTATAAGAAATTGTCCATTCTTGTCCTTTACTATAAAAAGGATTGGGCCACCTTGCTGCACTTTATTTACTTTCATTGCTTGTTACCCATTACAAATTATCTTATCACCAAACTATCTGTTACCTACAATTTCAGTGCTTGCAGAGAATACCTTACTGAAAACCTCTTGTCATTTCCTTCTGCTCCTCGTTGGGTTCGACACTCTTACTTATCGAAAGGACTACGATAGATCCTCTATACTTGTGGGTCATCAAGACTCTTTTCTGGCGCCGTTGCCGGGGAGTGAAGCGCCTTTGGTGAGTGGAACTTGGTAAGGAAACATTTATATAGTGTGCTGAAATTTTCTGTCACTTGTTACTATGGAAACTAATCCTTTGAGGGGCTTGTTCGGGGTATCTTCACCCCGACCAGTAGAGCAAAGAGTTGCTCCTCAACCTACTGAACCTACTGAAAATGTTTACTTTGAGATTCCTTCTGGTATGATAGAGAAACTGCTAGCTAATCCCTTTGCAGGAGATGGAACATTGCATCCCGATTTACACCTTATCTTTGTGGATGAAGTTTGTCGATTATTTAAGCTTGCAGGTATTCCCGATGATGTTGTTAAGAGGAAGGTCTTCCCTTTATATTTGAAGGGAGATGCATTAACATGGTATAGGCTATGTGATGGTACGGGATCTTGGAATTATAAACTATTGAAATTGGAATTTCACCAGAAGTTCTATCCTATGCATCTTGTTCATCGTGATTGTAATTACATATATAATTTCTGGCCTCGCAAAGGAGAAAGCGTCGCTCAAGCTTGGGGGAGTCTTAAGTCAATGTTATATTCATGCCCCAATCATGAGCTTACAATAGAAATGATTATTCAAAAAATTTATGCTCGGCTTTCTCACAATGATCGCACCATGCTTGATACTTCCTGTACTGGTTCTTATATGTTGAAGACTATTGAATTCAAGTGGGACTTATTGGAAAGAATTAAACGCAACTCTGAATATTGGGGTTCCGACGATGGTAAGGAGTCAGGTATAACACCTAAGTTTGATTGTGTTAAAACTTTTATGGATATCGATGCTTTTCTTGGATTTAGCGCTAAATATGGACTTGACTCTGAGATAGTAGCTGCTTTTTGTGAATCTTTTGCTACTCACGTTGATCGCCCTAAGGAGAAGTGTTTTAAGTATAATCCTCTCGTTGAAGTAAAAGTAGTTGCACCTATTACAATTGAAGAAAAGACTATCACTTATAATGATCCTATTGTTCCTACTACTTATGTTGAGAAACCACCTTTTTCTGTTAGGATAAAGGATCATGCTAAAACTTCGACTGTTGTTCGTAAGAGTAAAACTAGAACTTACACACCCCCTAAGCAAATTAAAGTTTAACCTAGTATTGCTATGGTTAAAGATCTCTTGGATGATAATTTAGATGGGCATGTTATTTATTTCTGTGGTGAAACTGCTAATATTGCTAGACCAGATGCTAAGATACATAGACCTGTTGTAGGCATGCCTATTATTTCCGTTAAAATAGGAGATCATTGTTATCATGGCTTATGTGATATGGGTGCTAGTGCTAGTGCAATACCTCATTCCTCATATGAAGAAATTATGCATGATATCGCACCCGCTGAATTGGAAGGTATTGATGTTACTATTAAGCTTGCCAATAGAGATACTATTTCACCAGTTGGGATTGTTCGAGATGTTAAAGTCTTGTGTGGGAAAGTTAAATATCCTGCCGATTTTCTTGTTCTTGGTTCCCCACAAGATGACTTTTGTCCCATTATATTTGGTAGAACCTTCTTGAATACTGTTAATGCTAGGATTGATTGTGAAAAGAATACTGTTACAATCGGCTTAAGGGACATGTATCATGAGTTTAATTTTGCTAAGTTTCGTAGACAACCCCGTGATAAAGAATCACCTAGTAAGGATGAGATTATTGGTCTTGCTTCTATTGCGTGCCTCCTACTGATCCGTTAGAACAATATTTGTTAGACCATGAAAATGATATGTTTATGAATGAAAGAAGGGAAATAGATGAAGTATTCCTTCAACAGGGTCCTATTCTAAAACACAACTTACCTATTGAAATCCTAGGGGATCCTCCTCTACCCAAGGGTGATCCCGTGTTTGAGCTCAAACCATTACCTGATAATCTTAAATATGCTTATCTTGATGAAAAGAAGATATATCCTGTTATTATTAGTGCTAACCTTTCAAAGCAAGAAGAGGAAATATTATTGAAAACTCTGAAGAAGCATCGTGCTGCTATTGGATATACTCTGGATGATCTTAAGGGCATTAGTCCCACTCTATGTCAAAACAAAATCAATGTGGAGAAAGATTCCAAACAGTTAGAGACCCTCAACGACGATTAAATCCTAAGATGAAAGAAGTGGTAAGAAAGGAGATACTAAAGCTCCTTGAAGCAGGTATGATTTATCCCATTGCTGATAGTGATTGGGTAAGTCCTGTCCACTGCGTTCCTAAAAAAGGAGGTATTACTATTGTTCTTAATGATAAAGATGAGTTGATCCCGCAAAGAATTATTATAGGTTATAGGATGGTAATTGATTTCCGTAAATTAAATAAAGCTACTAGGAAAGATCATTAGCATTTACCTTTTATTGATCAAATGCTAGAAAGACTATCCAAACATACACATTTCTGCTTCCTAGATGGTTATTCTGGTTTCTCTCAAATACCTGTGTCAGCGGAGGATCAATCAAAAACTACTTTTACTTGCCCTTTCGGTACTTTTGCTTATAGACGTATGCCTTTCGGTTTATGTAATGCACCTGCTACCTTTCAAAGATGGATGATGGCTATATTCTCTGACTTTTGTGAAAATATTTGTGAGGTATTTATGGATGACTTCTCCGTTTATGGATCCTCTTTTGATGATTGTTTGAGAAACCTAGATCGAGTTTTGCAGAGATGTGAAGACACTAGTCTCGTCTTGAATTGGGAAAAGTGCCACTTTATGGTTAATGAAGGCATTGGCTTGGGGCATAAGATTTCTGAGAGAGCTATTGAAGTTGATAAAGCTAAAGTTGATGCTATTGAAAAGATGCCATGTCCCAAGGACATAAAAGGTATAAGAAGTTTCCTTGGTCATGCCGGTTTTATAGGAGGTTCATTAAGGACTTTCCTAAAATCTCTAGGCCTCTGACTAATTTATTGCAAAAAGATATTCCTTTTGTCTTTAATGATGATTGTGTAGAAGCATTTGAAATACTTAAGAAAGCTTTGATCACTGCACCAATTGTTCAACCACCTGATTGGAATTTACCCTTTGAAATTATGTGTGATGCTAGTGATTATGATGTAGGTGTTGTTCTAGGGCAAAGAGTTGATAAGAAATTAAATGTTATCCAGTATGCTAGTAAAACTCTTGACACTGCCCAAAGAAATTACGCTACTACGGAAAAAGAATTCTTAGCAGTTGTATTTGCTTGTGATAAGTTCAGACCTTATATTGTTGATTCTAAAGTTACTATTCACACTGATCATGCTGCTATTAAATATCTTATGGAAAAGAAAAATGCTAAACCTAGACTTATTAGATGGGTTCTCTTGCTCCAAGAATTTGATTTGCATATTATTGATAGAAAGGGAGCCGAGAACCCCGTTGCAGACAACTTGTCTAGGTTAGAGAATGTTCTTGATGACCCACTACCTATTGATGATAGCTTTCCTGATGAACAATTAGCGGTCGTTAATGCTTCTCGTACTGCTCCATCGTATATTGATTATGCTAATTACATTGTTGCTAAATTTATACCACCTAGCTTCACATACCAGCAAAAGAAAAAGTTCTTTTATGATTTAAGGCATTACTTCTGGGATGACCCACACCTCTATAAAGAAGGAGTAGATGGTGTTATTAGGCGTTCTGTACCTGAGCATGAACAGGAACAGATCCTACGCAAGTGTCACTCCAAATCATATGGAGGACACCACGCTGGAGATAGAACTGCACATAAGGTATTGCAATCTGGTTTTTATTGGCCTACTCTCTTTAAAGATGCTCGTAACTTTGTCTTGTCTTGTGATGAATGTCAAAGAATAGGTAATATTAGTAGACGTCAAGAAATGCCTATGAATTATTCTCTTGTTATTGAACCATTTGACATTTGGGGCTTTGATTATATGGGACTTTTTCCTGCCTCTAATGGATATACACATATTTTAGTTGATGTTGATTACGTTACTAAGTGGGTAGAAGCTATTGCAACTAGTAGCGCTGATCATAACACCTCTATTAAGATGCTTAAAGAAGTTATTTTTCCGAGGTTTGGAGTCCCTAGATATCTTATGACTGATGGTGGTTCACACTTTATTCATGGTGCTTTCCGTAAGATGCTTGCTAAGTATGATATTAATCATAGAATTGCATCTCCTTATCACCCACAGTGTAGCGGTCAAGTAGAGTTGAGCAATAGAGAGCTCAAATTAATTTTGCAAAAGACTGTGAATAGATCTAGAAAGAATTGGTCCAAGAAAATCGATGATGCATTATGGGCCTATAGAACTGCATATAAAAATCCTATGGGTATGTCTCCGTATAAGATGGTTTATGGAAAAGCATGTCACTTACCTCTAGAACTTGAACATAAAGCATATTGGGCTATTAAAAGAGCTCAATTATGACTTCAAACTTGCTGGTGAGAAGAGGTTATTTGATATTAGCTCACTTGATGAATGAAGAACCCAAGCCTATGAGAATGCCAAGCTTTTCAAAGAAAAAGTTAAAAGATGGCATGACAAAAGGATACAAAAGCATGAGTTTAACGTAGGTGATTATGTATTGCTATTCAACTCTCGTTTAAGATTTTTCGCAGGAAAATTTCTCTCTAAGTGGGATGGTCCTTACGTTATCGAGGAGGTCTATCGTTCCGGTGCCATAAAAATCAACAACTTTGAAGGCACAAGTCCGAGGGTGGTGAACGGTCAAAGAATCAAACATTATATCTCAGGTAATCGTATCAATGTTGAAACTAATATTATTGAAACTATAACCCCGGAGGAATACATAAGGGACACTTTCTAGAACGTTTCAGACTCCGAAAAGGAATAGGTATGTGGTAAGGTAAGTAAATCCACTCCAAAACAATTATAATGGTATTTTTTCTCCGTTTTGGAATATTTAAGAATTTTCGAAGCAAGAAGTAATCCGGGAAGGACACGAGGCCTCCACGAGGGTGGAGGGCGCGCCCACCCTTACTGGGCGCGCCCCCTGTCTCGTGGCCACCTCGTGTGCCTCTCGGACTCCGTTTTCTTGCACGTTACGTATTTTGGTCGCTAAAAATTCATTATATAATCTCCCGAAGGTTTTAACCACCGTATCACGCAAAACTCCTCTGTTTTCGTTTCGAGCTGTTTCAGTTGCAGATTTAGATCAAGATGTCTTCTCAAGAGTAAGTCGGGGAGATTCGGGTGTCACACCCGACGCCAGGTCCAGAAGCAAACAGCGAGGCTTATCAGTCTGGACCATCAATTAAGGATGAGATGGAGGCCAACTTGAAAAGGATAAATTCTATGGAGGAGGATCAAGAAGTTACCTCTCGCTTCCAAGCAGGATTCATGATGGGGGAACTACAGAGCTCGGTTATTCCAAATTCGGCCATCCCTTCCAATGTTAAATTTCTTTCTTATGAAAATATGAAAAAGAGCGCCACTTGTTCTCCCGAAGCTATGCAGCATCCTTGGCTAAAAGGAGCTTTAGCCGTCACTGGCAAGCTCCGCAAGGAAAATATGGACCTCAAACAACAAGTCAATAAGCTCAAGGAGGAGAATCATATCCTGAGGGGCATCATCGCCAAGAAGGTCATAACACCAACTATGAAGAAGGAGACATAATCACATGGGTATGGGCACTCCCCTTGGCAACTGCCTAGCTTGGGGAGGTGCCCCGGTATCGTATCACCATTACACTCCTATCTTTACCGTTTTACTTAGTTCGATCCTTTGAGTAATATTTTGATCTAGTAGAATAAAGTTTTGGTATGAAGTAGTTTTGAGTTTTGCTTTGTGATCTCTTTATGTAATCGAGTCCGTGAGCTATCTATAATAAAGATTAGTGTTGAGTCAAGGGCTTTGCTATTTTGCTATGATCTTGATAGAAAGAATAAAAAGAATAAAAGAGTTCATGTTGATCTTATGGATAGTAATGACTTCACATATAAAGAGTGTGAGGCATAAAAGTTGTTGAGAGTTGACAAACATAGTTTTGGTCATCGTTGCAATTAATAGGAAGTAATAAGGAAAGAGAGGTTTTCACATATAAATATACTATCATGGACATCTTTTATGATTGTGAGCACTCATTAAGTATAACATGCTAAAGAGTTGATGTTGGACAAGGAAGACAATGTAATGGTTTATGTTTTCTCACATCTCAGTTAAAGTATATTATCATTGATCTTCCCAACATGTTGAGCTTGCCTTTCCCCCTAATGCTAGCCAAAAATTCCTTGCACCAAGTAGAGATACTACTTGTGCTTCCAAATATCTTTAAACCCAATTTTGCCATGAGAGTCCACCATATCTACCTATGGATTGAGTAAGATCCTTCAAGTAAGTTGTCATGTTGCAAGCAATAAAAATTGCTCTCTAAATATGTATGACTTATTAGTGTAGAGAAAATAAGCTTTATACGAACGTGTGATATGGAAGTAATAAAAGCGACGGACTGCATAATAAAGGTTCATATCACAAGTGACAATTTAAAGTGACGTTCTTTTGCATTAAGATTTTGTGCATCCAACGCTAAAAGCACATGACAACCTCTGCTTCCCTGTGTGAAGGGCCTATCTTTTACTTTATGTCTTTACTTTATGCAAGAGTCAAGGTGATCTTCACCTTTCCCTTTTTCATTTTATTCTTTGGCAAGCACCTCGTGTTGGTAAGATCCTGATACATATATCCAATTGGATGTAAGTTAGCATGAACTATTATAGTTGACATCACCCAAAGGTGAATGCGTTGGGAGGCAACATAATAAGCCCCTATCTTTCTCAGTGTCCGATTAAAACTTCATAACCACAAGTATAGTGTGAGTTAGCAATTGTAGAAGACTATATGATAGTTGAGTATGTGGACTTGCTGAAAAGCTCTATTCTTGACTCTTTCTGATGTTATGATAAATTGCAATTGCTCCAATGACTGAGATTATAGTTTGTTAGTTCCCAATAAAGTTTATGTTCCATACTTGTCATTGAGAATTGAGTGTTACTTGAGCATGAGAAATCATATGACAAAATCTATATATGTTATTGTTATAAGAATGATCATGATGCCCTCATGTACGTATTTTATTTTTTATCGACACCTCTATCTCTAAACATGTGGACATATTTTTCGATTTCGGCTTCCGCTTGAGGACAAGCGAAGTCTAAGCTTGGGGGAGTTGATACGTCCATTTTGCATCATGCTTTTATATCAATAATTATTGCATTATGGGCTGTTATTACACATTATGTCACAATACTTATGGCTATTCTCTCTTATTTTACAAGGTTTATCATGAAGAGGGAGAATGCCGGCAGCTGGAATTCTGGCTGGAAAAGGAGAAAATATTAGAAACATATTCTGCACAGCTCCAAAAATCATGAAACTCCATGGAAGTTACTTTTGGAATTTATAAGAATTATTGAGCAAAGAAAATACCAGAGGGGGCCCACACCCTGGCTAGGAGGGTGGGGGCGCCCCCCCTACTGGGCGCGCCCCCTGTCTCCTGGGCCCTCTGGTGGCCCTCCGATGCCCCTCTTCTGCTATATGAAGCCTCTTCCCCTGAAAAAAATCATAAGCAAGTTTACGGGACGAAACTCCGCCGCCATGAGGCGGAACCTTGGCGGAACCAATCTAGGGCTCCGGCGGAGCTGTTCTGCCGGGGAAACTTCCCTCCGGGAGGGGGAAATCATCACCATCGTCATCACCAATGATCCTCTCATCGGGAGGGGGTCAATCTCCATCAACATCTTCACCAGCACCATCTCCTCTCAAAACCCTAGTTCATCTCTTTGTATCCAATCTTGTATCAAAACCACAAATTGGTACCTATGGGCACTAGTAGTGTTGATTACTCCTTCTAGTTGATGCTAATTGGTTTATTTGGTGGAAGATCATATGTTCAGATCCTTAATGCATATTAATACTCCTTTGATCATGAACATGAATATGCTTTGTGAGTAGTTACGTTTGTTCCTGAGGACATGGGTGAAGTCTTGCTATTAGTAGTCATGTGAATTTGGTATTTGTTCGATATTTTGATGAGATGTATGTTGTCTCTCCTCTAGTGGTGTTATGTGAACGTCGACTACATGACACTTCTGTTGGAAATATGCCCTAGAGGCAATAATAAATTAGTTATTATTATATTTCCTTGTTCATGATAATCGTTTATTATCCATGCTATAATTGTATTGATAGGAAACTCAGATACATGTGTGGGTACATAGACAACACCATGTCCCTAGTAAGCCTCTAGTTGACTAGCTCGTTGATCAATAGATGGTTACGGTTTCCTAGCCATGGACATTGGATGTCGTTGATAACGGAATCACATCATTAGCAGAATGATGTGATGGACAAGACCCAATCCTAAGCCTAGCACAAAGATCGTATAGTTCGTATGCTAAAGCTTTTCAAATGTCAAGTATCATTTCCTTAGACCATGAGATTGTGCAACTCCCGGATACCGTAGGAATGCTTTGGGTGTACCAAACGTCACAACATAACTGGGTGGCTATAAAGGTGCACTACAGGTATCTCCGAAAGTGTCTGTTGGGTTGGCACGAATCGAGACTGGGATTTGTCACTCCGGTTGACGGAGAGGTATCTCTGGGCCCACTCGGTAGGACATCATCATAATGTGCACAATGTGACCAAGGGGTTGATCACGGTATGATGTGTTACGGAACGAGTAAAGATACTTGCCGGTAACGAGATTGAACAAGGTATCGGGATACCGACGATCGAATCTCGGGCAAGTACAATACCGCGAGACAAAGGGAATTGTATACGGGATCGATTGAGTCCTTGACATCGTGGTTCATCCGATGAGATCATCGTGGAACATGTGGGAGCCAACATGGGTATCCAGTTCCAGCTGTTGGTTATTGACCGGAGAACGTCTCGGTCATGTCTGCATGGTTCCCAAACCCGTAGGATCTACACACTTAAGGTTCGATGACGCTAGGGTTATAAAGGAAGTTTGTATGTGGTTACCGAATGTTGTTCGGAGTCCTGGATGAGACCCCGGACGTCACGGGGAGTTTTGGAATGGTCCGAAGGTAAATATTTATATATGGGAAGTCCTGTTTTGGTCACCAGAAAAGTTTCGGGTTTTATCGGTAACGTACCGGGACCACCGGGAGGGTCCCGGGGGTCCACCAAGTGGGGCCACCGGCCCCGGAGGGCTGCATGGGCCAAGTGTGGGAGGGGACCAGCCCCAGGTGGGCTGGTGCGTCCCCCCACAAGGGCCCAAGGCGCCTAGAGTTTGGGGAGGGGGGCGCACCCACCTAACTTGGGGGGCAAGTTTCCCCTCTCCCCCCCTTGGCCGCCCCTCAGATGGGATCTTGGGCTGGCCGCCGCCCCTAGGGTGGAACCCTAGGTGGGGGCACAGCCCCCCTCTCCCCCTATATATAGTGGAGGCAAAGGAGCATCCCAACACACGAAGTTCTTCTCATGTTGGCGCAACCCTACCTCTCCTTCTCCTCTCCCGCGGTGCTTGGCGAAGCCCTACAGGATGGCCGCGCTCCTCCATCACCAGCACGCCGTTGTGCTGTTACTAGACGGAGTTCTTCCTCAACCTCTCCCACTCTCCTTGCTGGATCAAGGCATGGGAGACGTCACCGGGCTGTACGTGTGTTGAACGCAGAATGCCGTTCGTTCGGCACTAGGATCTCCGGTGATTTGGATCACGACGAGTACGACTCCTTCAACCGTGTTCTCTTGAACGCTTCCGCTTAGCGATCTACAAGGGTATGTAGATGCACTCTCCTTCCCCTCATTGCTGCTTTCTCCATAGATAGATCTTGGTGACACGTAGGAAAATTTTGAATTTCTGCTACATTCCCCAACAGTGGTATCAGAACTAGGTCTATTGCGTAGATTCTTTGCACGAGTAGAACACAAAGTAGTTGTGGGCGTTGATTTTGTTCAATATTCTTACCGTTACTAGTCCAATCTTGTTTCGACGGTATTGTGGGATGAAGCGGCCCGGACCGACCTTACACGTACACTTACGTGAGACAGGTTCCACCGACTTACATGCACTTGTTGCATAAGGTGGCTAGCGGGTGCCAGTCTCTCCCACTTTAGTCGGATCGGATTCGATGAAAAGGGTCCTTATGAAGGGTAAATAGCAATTGACATATCACGTTGTGGTTTTTGCGTAGGTAAGAAACGTTCTTGCTAGAAACCCATAGCAGCCACGTAAAACATGCAAACAACAATTAGAGGACGTCTAACTTATTTTTGTAGGGTATGCTATGTGATGTGAAATGGACAAAAAGAATGTGATGAATGATATGTGATGTATGAGATTGATCATGTTCTTGTAATAGGAATCATGACTTGCATGTCGATGAGTATGACAACCGGCAGGAGCCATAGGAGTTGGCTTAATTTATTGTATGACCTGTGTGTCATTGAACAACGCCATGTAATTACTTTACTTCATTGCTAACCGGTAGCCATAGTAGTAGAAGTAATAGTTGGCGAGACAACTTCATGAAGACACGATGATGGAGGTCATGATGATGGAGATCATGGTGTCATGCCGGTGGCGATGATGATCGTGGAGCCCCGAAGATGGAGATCAAAAGGAGCAAAATGATATTGGCCATATCATGTCATTTTTTGATTGCATGTGATGTTTATCATGTTTATGCATCTTATTTGCTTAGAACGACGGTAGTAAATAAGATGATCCCTCATTAAAATTTCAAGAAAGTGTTCCCCCTAACTGTGCACCGCTGCGAAAGTTCGTCGTTTCGAAGCACCACGTGATGATCGGGTGTGATAGATTCAAACGTTCACATACGACGGGTGTAAGCCAGATTTACACACGCGAAACACTTAGGTTAACTTGACGAGCCTAGCATGTACAGACATGGCCTCGGAACACAAGAGACCGAAAGGTCGAGCATGAGTCGTATAGTAGATACGATCAACATGAAGATGTTCACCGATGATGACTAGTCCGTCTCACGTGATGATCGGACACGGCCTAGTTGACTCGGATCATGTAATCACTTAGATGACTAGAGGGATGTCTATCTGAGTGGGAGTTCATAAGATGAACTTGTTTATCCTGAACATAGTCAAAAGGTTTTTGCAAATTATGTCGTAGCTCGCGCTTTAGTTCTACTGTTTTAGATATGTTCCTAGAGAAAATACAGTTGAAAGTTGACAGTAGCAATTATGCGGATAGTAGAAGGCTTATGTCCTTAATGCACCGCTCGGTGTGCTGGACCTCGAACGTGGTTTGTGGATGTTGCGAACATCTGACATACACGTTTTGATGACTACATGATAGTTCGGAAATGTTAAATGGTTTAGAATTGAGGCACCGAAGACAATTTTGAAATGTCGCAGAACATATGAGATGTTTCGAGGGCTGAAATTGGGATTTCAGGCTCGTGCCCATGTTAAGAGGTATAAGACCTCCGACGATTTTCTTAGCCTGCATAATAAGGGAGAAAAGCTCAATCTTGAGCTTGTGCTCAGATTGTCTGAGTACAACAATCACTTGAATCGAGTGGGAGTTGATCTTCCAGATGAGATAGTGATGTTTCTCCAAATACATTGCCACCAAGCTACTAGAGCTTCATGATGAACTATAACATAATAGGGATAGATAATGATCCTTGATCTATTCGCAATGTTCGACACCGCGAATGTAGAAATCAAGAAGGAGCATCAATTGTTGATGGTTAGTGAAACCACTAGTTTTAAGAAGGGCAAGGGCAAGAAGGGTACTTCATGAAATGGCAAATTAGTTGCTGCTCCAGTGAAGAAACCCAAGGTTGAACCCAAACCCGAGACTAAGTGCTTCTGTAATAAGGGGAACAGCCACTGGAGCAGAATTACCCTAGATACTTGGTAGATGAGAAGGCTGGCGAGGTCGATAGAAGTATATTGGATATACATTATGTTAATGTGTACTTTACTAGTACTCCTAGTAGCACCAGGGTATTAGATACCGGTTCGGTTGCTAAGTGTTAGTAACTCGAAATAAAAGAACTACGGAATAAACGCAAACTAGCTAAAGGTGAGATGACGATGTGTGTTGGAAGTGTTTCCAAGGTTGATGGGATCAAGCATCGCCTGCTCCGTCTACCATCGAGATTGGTGTTAAACCTAAATAATTGTTATTTGGTGTTTGCATTGAGCATAGACATGATTGGGTTATGTCTATCGCAATACGGTTATTCATGTAAGGAGAATAATGGTTACTCTATTTATTTGAATAATACCTTCAATGGTCTGGCACCTAAAAGAATGGTTCATTGAATCTCGATCGTAGTGATACACATTTTCATGCCAAAAGATATAAGATAGTAATGATAGTACCACTTACTTGTGGCACTGCCATGTAAGTCATATTGGTATAAAACACATGAAGAAGCTCCATGTTGATGGATCTTTGGACTCACTCGTTTTTGAAAAGTTTGAGACATGCGAGCCATGTCTATTGGTGTATACGCATCAAGAAACTCCATGCAGATGGATAGTTTGGACTCACTTGATTTTGAATCACTTGAGAAATGCAAATCATACCACATGGGCAAGATGACTGAAAAGCCTCGTTTTCAGTAAAATGGAACAAGATAGCAACTTGTTGGAAGTAACACATTTTGATGTGTGCAGTCCAATGAGTGCTGAGGCATGCAGTGAATATCATTATGTTCTTACTTCACGGATGATTTAAGTAGATACTGAGTATATTTACTTGATGAAACACAAGTCTGAATTATTGAATGGTTCAAGTAATTTCAGAGTGAAGTTGAAGATCATCGTGACAAGAGGATAAAATGTCTATGATATGATCATAGAGATGAGTATCTGAGTTACGAGCTTTGGCACACAATTAAGACATTGTGGAAATTGTTTCACAATTAATACCGCCTGGAACACCATAATGTGATGGTGTGTCCGAACATCATATTTGCACCCTATTGGATATAGTGCATACCATGATGTATCTTATCGAATTACCACTATCGTTCATGGGTTAGGCATTAGAGATAACCGCACTCACTTTAATAGGGCACCATGTAATTCCGTTGAGACGACACCGTTTGAACTATGGTTTGGAGAAACCTAAGTTATCATTTCTTAAAAGTTTGGGGTTGCGACGCTTATGTGAAAAAGTTTCAGGTTGATGAGCTCGAACCCAAAGCGGATAAAAATGCATCTTCATAGGACACCCAAAACAGTTGGGTATACCTCCTATCTCAGATCCGGAAGCAAAAGTAATTGTTTCTAGAAACGGGTCCTTTCTTGAGGAAAAGTTTCTCTCGAAAGAATTGAGTGGGAGGATGGTGGAGACTTGATGAGTTTATTGAACCATCACTTCAACCAGTGAGTAGCAGGGCACAGGAAGTTGTTCATGTGGCACCTACACCAATTGAAGTGGAAGCTTATGATAGTGATCATGAAGCTTCAGATCAAGTCACTACCGTACCTCGTAGGATGACAAGGATGCGTACTACTTCAGAGTGGTACAGTAATCCTCTCTTGAAAGTCATGTTGCTAGACAACAATGAACCTACGAGCTATGGAGAAGCGATGGTGGTCCCATTGATGAAGTCATGTACCTAGGGTAGGGTCATAGGCCTGATCTAAGTGCCCTACACAAGGACACCCTTAGAAGAAACTGCCTTCCAGTCGACCAAGAGGGACCTCACTCGACGTACTCGAAGGACTCGACCATGAAGACACACTCGACCACCAGGAGATCAAGAGGCACTCTGCATCCAAACGGTCTGTAATCAAGTAGTCTTTATGGCATTTAGGACACTTTATATAAGGCGTTACCAGTAATGCCTAGACTTAATGTACTTTAAACCCTGCATTACTGAGGGCCGGAGGGGTCTGGCGGACACTATATAAGCCACCCCCTCCTCAGTGTAAAGGGTTCGCACCCCTGTAACTAATACACATATAATCCAGTCGACCGCCTCCGGGCTCCGAGACGTAGGGCTGTTACTTCTTCCGAGAAGGGCCTGAACTCGTACATCCTTGTGTTCACAACTGCTCCATAGCTAGGATCTTGCCTCTCCATACCTACCCCCCATTCTACTGTCAGACTTAGAACCACGACACCCATATTCCGACAAATGGTTAGAAGCCATGAAATCCGAGATAGGATCCATGTATCAGAACAAAGCATGGACTTTGGTGGACTTGCCCGATGATTGGCAAGCCATTGACATAAATGGATCTTTAAGAAGAAGACAGACGTGGACGGTAATGTCACCGTCTATGAAGCTCGACTTGTGGCGAAGAGTTTTTTCACAAGTTCAAGTAGTTGACTACGATGAGATTTTCTCATCGTAGCGATGCTTAAGTCCGTCGGAATTATATTAGCAATTACTGCATGATTTATGAAATCTTGCAGATAGGATGTCAAAACATTGTTTCCTCAACGATATCCTTGAGGAAAGGTTGTATGTGATACAACCAGAAGGTTTTGTCAATCCTGAAGAATGCTAAAAAATATGCAAAGCTCCAGCAATCCTTCTAAGGACTGGAGTAAGCATCTCGGAGTTGGAATGTACGCTTTGATGAGATGATCAAAGATTTTGGGCTTATACAAAGTTTATGAGAAACTTGTATTTCCAAAGAAGTGAGTGGGAGCACTATAGTATTTCTGATGAGTATATGTTGTTGACATATTGTTGATCAGAAATGATGTAGAATTTTTGGAATGCATATAGGGTTATTTGAAAAGTGTTTTCAATAGAAAACCTAGATTAAGCTGCTTGAACATTAAGCATCAAAATCTATGAGGATAGATCAAAAACCGCTAAATGGTACTTTCAAATGAGCACATACCTTGACATGATCTTGAAGGTGTTCAAGATGGATCAGTCAAAGAAGGAGTTCTTGCCTGAGTTGTAAGGTATGAAGTTAAGAGTTAAAACTCGACCACGGCATAAGAGAGAGAAAGGACGAAGGTCGTCCCCTATGCTTCAGACGTAGGCTCTATAGTATGCTATGCTGTGTACCGCACCGGAAGTGTGCCTTGCCATGAGTCAGTCAAGGGGTACAAGAATGATCCAGGAATAGATCATTGGACAGCGGTCAAAATTGTCCTTGGAGTAAATAAAGGACATGTTTCTCGATTATGGAGGTGATAAAGAGTTCAGCGTAAAGGGTTACGTCGATGCAAGCTTTAACACCTATCAGAATGACTCTGAGTAGCAAACCGGATATGTATAGTGGAGCAACCATTTGGAATAGCTCTAAGTGGAGCGTGGACAGCAGCATTTACAATATGACCTAGAGAATTGCGAAGTACATACGGATCTGAAAGTTGCAGACACGTTGACTAAAACCTCTCTCACAAGCAAAACATGATCAAACCCCAGAACTCATTGAGTCTTAATCACATGATGATGTGAACTAGTTTAATGACACTAGTAAACTCTTTGGATGTTGGTCACATGGCAATGTGACGTGTGAGTGTTAATCACATGACGATGTGAACTAGATTATTGACTCTAGTGCAAGTGGGAGACTGTTGGAAATATGCCCTAGAGGCAATAATAAATTAGTTATTATTATATTTCCTTGTTCATGATAATCGTTTATTATCCATGCTATAACTGTATTGATAGGAAACTCAGATACATGTGTGGGTACATAGACAACACCATGTCCCTAGTAAGCCTCTAGTTGACTAGCTCGTTGATCAATAGATGGTTACGGTTTCCTAGCCATGGACATTGGATGTTGTTGATAACGGTATCACATCATTAGCAGAATGATGTGATGGACAAGACCCAATCCTAAGCCTAGCACAAAGATCATGTAGTTCGTATGCTAAAGCTTTTCAAATGTCAAGTATCATTTCCTTAGACCATGAGATTGTGCAACTCCCGGATACCGTAGGAATGCTTTGGGTGTACCAAACGTCACAACGTAACTGGGTGGCTATAAAGGTGCACTACAGGTATCTCTGAAAGTGTCTGTTGGGTTGGCACGAATCGAGACTGGGATTTGTCACTCCGGTTGACGGAGAGGTATCTCTGGGCCCACTCGGTAGGACATCATCATAATGTGCACAATGTGACCAAGGGGTTGATCATGGGATGATGTGTTACGGAACGAGTAAAGAGACTTGCCGGTAACGAGATTGAACAAGGTATCGGGATACCGACGATCGAATCTCGGGCAAGTACAATACCGCGAGACAAAGGGAATTGTATACGGGATCGATTGAGTCCTTGACATCGTGGCATCTGATGAGATCATCGTGGAACATGTGGGAGCCAACATGGGTATGCAGATCCCGCTGTTGGTTATTGACCGGAGAACGTCTCGGTCATGTCTGCATGGTTCCCGAACCCGTAGGGTCTACACACTTACGGTTCGATGACGCTAGGGTTATAAAGGAAGTTTGTATGTGGTTACCGAATGTTGTTCGGAGTCCCAAATGAGATCTCGGGCGTCACGAGGAGTTCTGGAATGGTCTGGAGGTAAAGATTTATATATGGGAAGTCCTGTTTTGGTCACCGGAAAAGTTTCGGATTTTATCGGTAACGTACCGGGACCACCGGGAGGGTCCCGGGGGTCCACCAAGTGGGGCCACCGGCCCCGGAGGGCTGCATGGGCCAAGTGTGGGAGGGGACCAGCCCCAGGTGGGCTGGTGCGCCCCCCCCCCCCCCACAAGGGCCCAAGGCGCCTAGGGTTTGGGGAGGGGAGCGCACCCACCTAACTTGGGGGGCAAGTTTCCCCTCTCCCCCCCCCCTTGGCCGCCCCTCAGATGGGATCTTGGGCTGGCCGCTGCCCCTAGGGTGGAACCCTAGGTGGGGGCGCAGCCCTCCCTCTCCCCCTATATATAGTGGAGGCAAAGGAGCAGCCCAACACACGAAGTTCTTCTCATGTTGGCGCAGCCCTACCTCTCCTTCTCCTCTCCCGCGGTGCTTGGCGAAGCCCTGCAGGATTGCCACGCTCCTCCATCACCACCACGCTGTTGTGCTGCTGCTGGACGGAGTTCTTCCTCAACCTCTCCCAGTCTCCTTGCTGGATCAAGGCATGGGAGACGTCACGGGGTTGTACGTGTGTTGAACGCGGAGGTGCCGTCCGTTTGGCACTAGGATCTCCGGTGATTTGGATCACGACGAGTACGACTCCTTCAACCCCGTTCTCTTGAACGCTTCCACTTAGCGATCTACAAGGGTATGTAGATGCACTCTTCTTCCCCTCGTTGTTGGTTTCTCCATAGATAGATCTTGGTGACACATAGGAAAATTTTGAATTTCTGCTACGTTCCCCAATAACTTCACCATTATTTGGGCCTAGAGGAAGGCATTGGGAAGTAATAAGTAGATGATGGGTTGCTAGAGTGACAGAAGCTTAAACCCTAGTTTATGAGTTGCTTCGTAATGGGATGATTTGGATCCATATGTCTAATGTTGTGGTTAGGTTTACGTTAATACTTCTTTTGTAGTTGCGGATGCTTGCAATAGGGGTTAATCATAAGTGGGATGCTTGTCCAAGAAAGGGCAGTACCCAAGCACCGGTCCACCCACATATCAAATTATCAAAGTAACGAACGCGAATCATATGAGCGTGATGAAACTAGCCTGACTGTAATTCCCATGTGTCCTCGGGAGCGCTTTTCTCATTATAAGAAATTGTCCAGGCTTGTCCTTTACTACAAAAAGGATTGGGCCACCTTGCTGCACTTTATTTACTTTCATTGCTTGTTACCCGTTACAAATTATCTTATCACCAAACTATCTGTTACCTACAATTTCAGTGCTTGCAGAGAATACCTTACTGAAAACCACTTGTCATTTCCCTCTGCTCCTCGTTGGGTTCGACACTCTTACTTATCGAAAGGACTACGATAGATCCCCTATACTTGTGGGTCATCAACTCGCCGCTACCCCAACCAAAGATACGAGCGGGAAGATCCCGCTTTTCGCATCCCTGGGCGGCCCCCAGTGTCGAGACCCAATAGGCCGTCCAAAACTGGCCTCCATTGACTCATCATCAGTGTCGGGCGCGAGACGAGCATGGTCCTGCTGCCGGGTGCGAGACAAGGTCAGTCCTGCTGCCGAGTGCGAGACGATCTTGGTCCTGCTGTCGGGTGCGAGACAAGTGATGGACCGCAGTTGTGGAGGGCCAACCCTTCGACGAAGATAGCGGCCGGAAGCTGAGGTGAGGGAGAGAAGGTTGAACCGGGCCACCTATAGACAAGCCAACGCCCAAAATCCAGGTGCCGCCGCAGCCGACCCGCCGAGCTACCGTGATGCCGGCTCGGCGAATGGAAGCCCCCATGCCAAGAGGGCCGAGCCACCTCGCCGCCGCCACCCACAACCAGAGCCGCCGCCACACCGGGCCACACTGCCCCAACCCGCGCTGCCCACCGAAAAAGCTGTGTTAGATCCGGCTGGCACACATCCACCTCGGCTGGCCAGAGCCTTTCCAGCATGCCATCCACCCCCGATCAGGTGCAGCCCGACGCGCCACCACCACCACCCTCCATCGTAGCCGGTCGCCCAAGATGCCAACAACCACCACCGGCCGGATCTGGCAAGGAACCCCAAATCCGTTGCCTACATGCCCCTCAACGGGCCTGAGCTCACAAAGGCGAGCCAAGGCACAACGAGAGCGGGGCCACGCTAGGAGAGGTCCCAAGACGTCGGGGAGGAGGTCAGAGCCAGGGACGAGAAACGCACCACGCCACGGCAAGGAGGGCAAGCCACGCATCGCACCATGCCAGCCAGGGGGGAAAGCAGCCCCGTCGTCGCCGACGCCGCGCGGGCTTTGCCCAGCGGCGCCCGCCGGTGACGGCAAGGGGAGAAGGGACGAGAGGAGAGGCATTTAGCCGACTGCGGAGAGGGGCTCTCGCGGGTCGCCCACGGGGGGAGCTGACACGGGAGACGGGCCGGACCATGTTTTGATTGAATAAAATCTAGTGACACTCATCAAAAAGAAGATGACATTTCGTATGCCCCTCAAAATCGTTCCAGAAGCAATGGCACGCTTCCATGGAGTAACTAGTTGACGAGCGCTCCTTCAGGAATCTCACAACGATTAGCGCCACTTGGCGCGCTCTCAGCCGTCTGCCATGTGTCGCGCTCTGGGCGCTCCCTCTGGATTTTGTTTTTTATTTTTCCGCACGTGTTTTCGGCTTTTAAAGGGGTTTTTCTGGTTTTTTCGATGTTTCGGTTTTCCACTGGTTTTCCTTAGCATTTGGATAATAAAAATTTGATTTTTTTGCACGAAAAATGCGTTTTCTTTTTTTTCTTTCTACGAGAGTCACGGTTTTGCTTTTGCAAGAGGCATGATTTTGCTTTCGCCAGAGTCACGGCCGTGCCTCTCGGAAACAAAAAAACATGTTTCCTGTTTTTTTCCTTCCGCGAGAGGCACGCCCGTGCCTCTCGGAAACAGAAAAAAATGTGTTTTCTGTTTTTTCTCTTCCGCGAGAGGCACGGTTTTGCTTCCGTGAGAGGCTAATGCGGCTTGAACTACATCGGTATTTCCCCATAGAGAAAGGGATGATGCAGCATAGCTACGGTAGGTATTTCCCTCAGTGATCAGACCAAAATTATCAAACCAATAGGAGAACCGAGCATCACTATGTAAACGGTACCTGCATACAAGGAACAAATACTTGCAACCCGACGTGTAAGAGGGATTGTCAATCCCTCCCGGGTAAAAGATAAATTTGTTTTATAGTGGATTGGATAAATAGATCTTGCAATAAAACAAAATAAAATAAATAAAAGAAAAGTACAGCAAGTTATTTTTTGGTTTGTGGAATAATAGATATGAAAATAAAAGCGAATAAAAATAGATCTCGGAGGCAAATATGATAAAGAATAGACCCGGGGCCCATAGATTTTACTTGTGGCTTCTCTCGAGAAAAATAGCATACGATGTGTAAACAAATTACTGTTGGGCAATTGATAGAACTTCAAATAATTATGACGATACTAGGCAATGATCATTATATAGGCATCACGTCCAAGATTAATAGACCGACTCCTGCCGGCATCGACTACTATAACTCCACACATCGACCGCTATCCAGCATGCATCTAGTGTATTAAGTTCATGAAGAAACAGAGTAATACAATAAAAATGATGACATGATGTAGATAAGATCTATTCATGTAGGAATACACCCCATTTTGTTATCCTTAATAGCAACGATACATACATGTCATGTCCCCTTCTATCACTGGGATTGAGCACCGTAAGATCGAACCCATCATAAGGCACCTCTTCCCATGGCAAGAAAAATTGATCTAGTTGGCCTAACTAAACCAAAGATACGAAGAAGAAATACAGGCTATAAGTAATCATGCATATAAGAGATCAAAACTCAAATAACTTTCATGGATAAAATATATCTGATCATAAACTTAAAGTTCATCGGATCCCAACAAATACACGCAAAAAGAGTTACATTAAATAGATCTCCAAGAGATCATTGTATTGAGAATAAAAAAAAAGAGGAAGCCATCTAGCTACTAACTACGGACCCGAAGGTCTACAATGAACTACTCACACATCATTGGAGAGGCATCAATGAGGATGATGAACCCCTCTGTGATGGTGTCTAGATTGGATCTGGTGTTTTTGGAACTTGCGGCGGCTGAAATTGTGTTTTGTCGACTCTCCTAGGGTTTTTGGATTATCGGGGTATTTATAGAGCAAATAGGCGGTGTGGGAGGCGGCCGAGGTGGGCACAACCCACTAGGGCGCACCTGGGCCCCCAAGCGCGCCCAGGTGGGTTGTACTCCCTTCGGAGCCCCCCTCTGGTACTTCTTTGGCCCCCAGGTGCACCCAGGTGGGTTGTGCTCCCCTCGGAGCCCCCCTCTGGTACTTCTTTGATCCAACAAGTGTCTTCTGGTTCAGAAAAAATCACCAAAAAGTTTTGTTATATTTGGACTCCGTTTGGTATTGATTTTCTATGAAGTAAAAAATAAGCAAAAAACAGCAACTGGCACTGGGGACTATGTCAATAGGTTAGTCCCAAAAAATGATATAAAGTTGCTATAAAATAATTGTAAAACATCCAAGATTGATAATATAACAGCATGGAACAATCAAAAACTATAGATACATTGGAGACGTATCAGAGGCACAGTTGTGCATTCGCAAGAGTCACGGCCGTGCCTCTCGGAAATGGGAAAAAAATATGTTTTTGTTTTTTTTCCTTCCGAGAGAGCCACGGTTTTGCTTCCGCGAGAGGCACGGCCGTACCTCTCCGAAACGAAAATAAAACGCGTTTTCTATTTGTTTTCCTTCCGCGAGAGAACGGTTTTGCTTCCGCGAGAGGCACGGTTGTGATTTCGCGAGAGGCATGGGCGTGCCTCTTTCAGAAAGGAAAAAACTCGTGCTCCCGTTTCTGTTTTTTCGTTCGGTTTTTTCGTGAAAAAACAGTTCGTCAAAACCTATCAACATGAGATCTAGTTTTGAAATCTCGACGCGAGGGATCCAAGGTGAAAACGGTTCGAGATTTGGATGCACGGTTTAAGAGATAAACATTTTGAATAAACGTATCTATGAAAAAAATGGAAAACTCTCAGGTTGCGACAAGTGGCGCGGAGGTGAGAGTGATCTTTGCAATGAGTACTCCTCAATTAGTGATTTCAGTTTCCATGGGAATAGCCCTTCCTTTGTAATTTAAAAGTTTCCCTGTCCAACCACACAGTACTTTCAAGATCTTGTCTATTATAGGATGCACGTCATCTATACTTAGTTTGTCATAATGTAGAGGGACTCTCCCAAATAATCTAGCTTGACGCTTAACTTTAGATAGTCTGGCGGAAGTGCCATTCTGCTCCCTGGTGCAAATGTACCCTGCACCTAGGTGAATAGTAAACTCCTAAAAAAACTACGATGACATATGTTGACGACCTTTCTTTTTCTTGAGAGATAGGCCAGGCAACCATGAGCACGGGGCTGTGCACTACTCCGTAAACTTTCCTTGGGCAGTAAGTACACCGGATTTTACTTTCATTTTTGACACGAGTAGTACTCTATACTATTATTATACTCCCTCTCTCTCAGTTTACAGAGCGTGCGCGTACCTTTAGATCGTCAATTTGACCAGCCTAATACAAGCATATGTTACAAAAGATAAACCAATATAAATTTGACAACCTAGGCATACGCGTAATACTTGTAAACTGAAATGGAGGGAGTAGTTAACATGGAAAGGTAGTGGGAGTATACTCAGATTAATAAATTAGAGCTACTTTCTACGTTGAACTGATCTCCTCATGGGACGTTAGCATATACGGCCGGGACGTCCAGTCTGGTTCCGTTCGTCATTGATGACGTTTGTCATCTGTAGCATAATGCGCCTTCGTTCATAGGATGATCGTCATATATTAGCATACTATATACGGACAAAGTGAGCATCCAGGTTCTTTCGGTCTGCCACCTTGAAGCAGTAGAGTAGAAGCTGAAGAAGGTTCGGTGACCATTAGGGGTGTGTTTGGTTGACTGGGTGCATCTAGCATGCATTGCATGAAGGAGCTTGGTTGGGGCTGGCCTGGTTGAGCCCATGTAAAAATGAGTTAAGATGTGTGTTTGGTGTACTGCATGAGATGAGCCTGGCTCAGCTCATATTTTGTTTGGTGTATTGCATGAGATGAGCCTGGCTCTTTGCTGTTTGTATAAGTACACAAGCAGTTTATCCATATGGTCCATATTACAGTCTGGCACATCCTAGAGTAAACATATTAGATAGCCACAAATCCATATTTTCGATATTACAGTCCAACAAACGAACATAACATAAGGTCCATGTTATATTCCTTACATCACATATATAGGGGCATGGTTTTTCCTGACCAAATACAATAAAATATGGTCATCTTCCTTAGATGAATTAGCACATATTTGCACACAAAACAGCAACCAAACCAGCAGCTTGCACTATGAGCGTATCTCGGGTCTTGCCGTTGTCATCCATCTATATAAATTCATCATAGAATTATAAATTCATAAAGGCATGGGATAATATTGACAACATTTGCATCATCAAAGCAAAATAAAATATATGCACAAATTAGCAAACTTTTACTTAGGAACAGATCACACAGATCCATGATAATAACAAAAATTACTAGCCAACTAGCTCCCATAGATGCATGCTTATCACACAGATCCATATGAGGAGAAGGATGTTCGGGCCAGAGCATATGCATGGCGGCTGTGCATATGCGTGTGTGTGTGTGTGTGCAGGGCAGGGGTGCTTGCGCATGGGTGTGTGTGTGGGTGCTCGTGCCTCTACAGGAGCGAGGAGAGCACCTCCCATGGCCACGGCGGCCATGGCCAGGAGCTCGGGTCCGACCGCCGGCTCACATCTGCATCGGCTGAAGCAGCAACACAAGAGGCAGAGATAGATGAGAGGGTCTGAGGGGAAGGGGACAGATGGAAGAGGGATGGGAGGAGGGGCGTTCAACCCCTGCGTGGTGAGGATCCGCGGCGGCGACGTGCTCGCGAGGCGACGGGGCGGCGAGATCTGTTCGCAGGAGACATGAGAGGGGTGAGGAGGCGGCGCGAATCGGGTGTGAATCGACAGGGAAAGAAACCCTATTCCTCTTCGCTCGCGTGGGTGCTCGCGCGGATGCAGGCTCGCGGAAACGGCCAAAACTTGCGTGCGAGCTCAGCCTGGCTGGGGTGCCTATTTTGCATCAGTCGGGCCTGGCCCAAAGCGACGTGCAGTCTACCAAACGATGCGAAAACTGCATGGTGGGTGTGATGCAGGTGCGAGCAGAGGAACCAAGCACGCCCTAGAGTAACGGGGATGCATGCAAGTTCAAACACAATCCCCCCCTGACCTGGGCAACACGGTTGACGGATATTTGAATGATAGTTCTGGACAACTGGGGGATGTTGGGATCACGTGTCCTGTAACTCTATTTAAATTACTTGAAATTGTTAATATTCAGAATGCCCCGTTGTGAAATTATGCATGAAAAATACTTTGCATGTTTAACATGAAATTAGTACTTGTTGAAACGTATTGAAGTACTATATACTTCCTCCATCCGAGAATACTTGTAAGAAAAATGGATGTATCTAGATATATTTTAGTTTTAGATACTCCATTTTTTATCTATTTCTCCGATAAGTATTTTCGGACGGAGGGAGTATATGTTTAAGGAACCTAGTCAATTATCAGTGGAACACAATATACTATGTACATTGAAAAGACTATGTGGGTACACCGATAATTGAAAGAAACTAGATCGATGGTTAGATTACAACTCTGACTATGGAAGCAGATTTGTAGCACCCGGGTGCTAGCTCCACACCCCTATACTATATACATTAAGTTTAAAAAAGTGCCGAGAAATTTGAAAAAAAAATCTGAGATTTTGAGATATCAAACCTGGGTTTTTGATCTTACTCCCGCGTGAAATTTCGTGAAAAAATACCAGGAAACGTATCTCCCCATGGGACATTAGCACATACGCCCGGGACGTAAAGTCTGATTCCGTTCGTCATTGATGACGTCGTCCTTTCTAGTAGCATGATGTGCCTTCATCGGATGATCACCATATATTATACGCATAAAGTGAGCATCCAGGTACTTTCTGTCTGCTACCTTGAGGCTGAGAAGGTTCGGTGCCCATTAGAGTAACGGATGCAAGTTCAAACAATCTCCACCTAATAACCTGGGCAGCACGGTTGCAATCCATGTTGGGCCACTATAAATGTCCGGTTTCTCTTGGTCATCTTCATCAATCACTTGCCATCCTACCACCTTGTGACATTCCAAACACAAACCTACACTCCACAACCCGCACCACATATCAACAAGGAAAGTTCTTGTTGCCAACATGGACGGCGTCACAGCCAACACCACCACGATCAGTCCCCGGAAGCTGCGGGTGATGCTCTACTCGTCCCCACTCATGGGGCACCTCGTCCCCATGATAGAGCTCGCCAAGCTCTTCGCCGCTCGTGGGCTAGCCATCACGGTCGTCCTCATGGACCCGCCGTATGATACCGGCGCCACGGGCCCCTTCCTCACCGGTGTCTCCGCGGCCAACCCCTCCATTTCTTTCCATCGTCTGCCACAGGTCAAGCTCCCAGAGTCTGACGACTCCGTGATGCCAGCCTTAGCGTTCGCCCGTCTCTCCAACCCACACCTACATGACTTCCTCGCTGGCGCATCTCCGGACTTCCTCGTGGTGGACTTCTTCTGCAGTGCCGCCATGGACGTAGCCGCGGAGCTCGACATCCCCGCCTACTTCTTCTCCACCTCCGGCGCCCAGATCCTGGCTTTCTTTATGCACCTCACGGTTCTGCATGGGAAAAGCACGAGGAGCTTCCGGGAAATGGGCGAAGAACTCGTGCACGTACCGGGGATCACCCCGTTTCCGGCGACGCACTCCATCCAGCCACTCATGGATCGTGACGGTGCGTCCTACCAGGCATTACTAAATGTGAGCCTCAACCTATTCCGATCACAGGGCATCTTCATCAACACCTTCCGCTCGCTAGAGCCTCGTGCCATGGACACCATCCTCGCGGGGCACTCCGCCCCAGCTGGCCTCTCGACGCCCCCAGTCTACTGCATTGGGCCGCTAGTCAAGTCAGAGGAGGTGGGCGTGAAGCGTGGAGACGAGTGCCTCGTGTGGTTGGACACGCAACCCAAGGCCAGTGTGGTGTTCCTGTGCTTTGGCAGCCTCGGCCGGTTCAGCGCCGAACAAACCAGGGAAGTGGCAACCGGGCTGGAGGCTAGTGGACAAAGGTTCCTCTGGGTTGTGCGGAGCCCGCCGAGCGACGACACGACTACAGAGCCGGACTTGGATGTGCTGCTTCCGAAGGGTTTCCTGGACCGGACCAAGGGCAGGGGCCTCGTCGTGAAGTCATGGGCACCACAAGGTGACGTTCTAGCACATCATGCCGTGGGAAGTTTTGTGACACACTGCGGGTGGAACTCGGTGCTCGAGTCTACTATGGCAGGTGTGCCTATGCTGGCCTGGCCATTGTACGCGGAGCAAAAGATGAATGCGGTGTTCCTCGAGAAAGAGATGGAGTTGGCTGTCATGATGGAAGGGTACGATAAGGAGATGGTGGAGGCAAAGGAGATTGCCAAAAAGATCAGGTGGATGATGGATTCGGAAGGCGGGAGGGTGCTCCGAGAGCGGACTCTAGCGGTGATGCGGCAGGCCAATGAGGCTCTACTCGAGGGTGGAGAATCAGAGGCAACGTTGACAGTGCTTGTTGATGTGTGGGTTAAAGCTTGACATGTGCAACATCATTTATAAATGATCATGGAAATAAAGAGTGAGCATTGGGTCTTAAAAGTGTGGTTTTAGTTTCTTGCTCTCTATAACACGTACTATCAACACACAATAGAGAAATTTCTATACATGCCACTCTTTTTTTTTTTGCGAAAACACTCCAAACTTGGTCGTATGCTTATGCATCGGATTACACCTAGGGCTAAGTACCTTGAATGATGCACTTTGATGATTTTTTCATACTTTTTAAGAAGAAATTATAAGGGTCATCGTTCCTAGGCCTAGGGCTATAGCCCTACTTGCCATAGGCCTATCTCCGCCCCTGCTTATATGCCGTCTCAAAATTTATATCCAGAACCATGTTAGGCATTTATCATATCGGCTATCTTACCACCTTCCCTCCCCGCGAGTCTAGGAGGTCAAAAAATGAAGAGACCTGACGTCTACTAAAAGATGTGGCACATTTTGAACTCAACCGGCTGTCCAATCTGAGCGGCGACAGAATTAAAAAGGCCCCCTACATGCACCAGTCAATCTGCTTCCTCGCCCCGGTCCGTGACACCGCTGCCAGACTTGGTGTCCCTTGTCTAGGTCAGTTCAGGCGAGGCCTCACCAAGGACAACGCGTCGAGGCCATCTCGTTCTTGGCGTTGCCTTGCTCTCATGTGTGTGAATCGACGGAACGCGTGAAAATTTCCAGGTGACCATTTAATCGCAAATGCGACTGGAGATATGTACATGTTGCCTACCACTAATGTCAACTAGTCGTTGATCATGTAGCAGATCCAAAGCCTAGTTAGATTTTTCTCAAATTGGTCATCCTACACCCCTGAGTCTTGGAGGTCGGTGAATGGAGAGAATTGACCGCCTACCAGCCAATGTGGTGTGTTTTTACCCAGTGGACGATTTTAGTGGCATCTTTGTATCCCTGAAATTTACCGTGTGGGTAGCTCGAGTGTTTCCTATAAAAAGGATCAGTTCGTACTGCACAGGCTTGTCCGAGTTGGTACCGACACATACCCATGCAGCTTCGTGAACCTGGCTGGCTGGCTCCATGAACCGGATCGGCAGCATGGGGCATGTCTTACTCGCCAGGTCCCCCCCACATGATGGCCACCAACGTGTTGGATGAGGCACAGCTCACGTGATGCATGAGCAGGAATCATGGTAGATTGATCTGCGACTGCGAGAGGTGCTCGAGCTCAGGTATTTTTTCTAAGGCTGGGGGCAGCTACCCCCTAGGCCCGGCTTGGAATGGGTGTAAATTTTTACACCTGTATTTATTTTACATATGTAAAATGCCGGTCACAACTGATTTTCTGTCTGGAAACAAGACGACCAGTCCAGGTGTGTATCCTAAACTAACCGAATATGGACGAAAACGCTAATCAAACTGGGGCCTAACTAGTACCTAACTCCACTATTTGCACTAGAGTAAGTGTGCTACTGGTCACAACTGGCCCGAGTGTAGCCTCGATAGTTGGACCCGCAAACTGCAGGGTCGCAGCCCGAGTGGTGACCTACCAGGGACTGCCTTGACAGTTTCACGACCACAGTACGTACCATCGGTCTCTGAATAGGCCGCTGGCGGAGGTTAAGTTAACCTCTCGGCGTGCATGCCCTTTGGAGAAGATGAAACAGTGAAATATCTGAAAACTTAGATGGTCAACGACGAACTTGCTCTATAACTTAGGTGGTTACTGCCTAAACTAATTTTGTAACTAACGCCAATTTCAAAGTTGATAGGATGTGTGGTATAGAAAACGTAGTGTCTTGTGTGGTAACTAAACATACATCCTCTCCCTAACTCAAGATACGGGCCCAACTCTAACATGCTTTCTAGTTTCTACTTTTATACACATTTATACCTTATTTGGTTCACAGGAAAATTAAAGAAAATGAGATGACATGTCTCAATTCAATTCCTCTTATGCACACATCTTGCTTTTGCTCATCTATTCCTCTTACACCCCCTCTTGCCCACCTGCCTCTCAAGCAGAGCAATATGAACCGCGCTCACACTGCAAACTAGTAGTTGCCATTAATTACTCAAAAGGCAATGACGAAACTATGAGTTGCCGCCGAGCCCTCACAGGCCGGCGCCGTCGTTGAAGCGCCTCTCCACCATGAGCTGACACCCCATCCTGCATCCTTGGAGCCGCTTCCCCAGTTGTTGTCTGGTTCCATTAATATAATGGAACCGGGGGGTGGGGTGGGGTGGGGGTCGGGGAGGGCCCCCCCTCCCCCACCCATTAGCATTATAATCACAGGAGGCAGATTAGCGATGGATGTATTCCTCCCTGTGCTCAAGTGCTCGTCAACATGCAGCGCGCACCCCGCCACGCCCGCACTCCCTGTCTTTCTGCAGCTCCCCGCCTACATCGCGAACCCAGCGCCGAACAACTCACCAGGTACGTGTTGTTGGTTATGATTTACTTAAAAGGGTGAGCTGCCATCCATGCTCGTATGCACATCTGCATGAAACATAAACCATAACTAGAGATTTTCTAAACTATCATAGAAACTCATAATGTTAGGATCTGTCGGTGGAATTTTTTTTCATTAGCATGGAAGCTCTAACCTTCAAGGGCCAACTAGTACTCCCTCCGTCTCAGTTTACAAGTCCTACGCGTATACCTAGGTTGCCAATTTGATCACCCTAATATAAACTATATAACATAAAAATTATATCTTTTGAAAATAGAACATCTGAAGTTTATATTGATATATTTTTTGTAATATATTACTGGTATTAGGTTGGTCAAATTGACGACCTAAAGGTACACGCACGCCTTGTAAACTGAGAGAGAGGGAGTATTGGTCATTTGCTTGCTTTGCTTGAGCCAACACCCGTGTACTGCTCAGCCATTAAAGCATCGATCTGACCTGGTCGGCCCCAGGTGGACCATCTCATTCCTGGGTTGGCCCCACGGCGCTTCTGGCTACCAGAAACATTTGATTTTTTTTTTGAAACTATGATGATTTTTATAGCAAATTCGGAAACTATACATCCTAATGAAGAAAAATCAAAACTATCACCCCGTCGGCCTCCTGTTGGCCGAAAAGGGACTTTTCGGCCTACCGTTGGCCAAAGAGTCCCTCTTCAGCCCTCTACTTTTTAAAAAATTCATATCAAATAGGATTTTTAGTATTTTCATTTGATTCTTTTTGCATTAGATTAGAAATTTTATGAAGTTTCTGTAGATATCAAGTTTGACTAGATTTGAAACTTTGAATTTGAATTTTCATGAATTTTCTCAAATCACTAAATTGCCTATAATTTGAGCTAGGAGTATTCTTTTTAGATGATTCTTTTTGCTACTGGTTCTTTGTGACTTTGTTTATCAGTAGTAATTAATTGGTGAATTTTAGGATTATACTAAAATTCACCAATTAATTACTACTGATAAACAAAGTCACAAAGAACCAGTAGCAAAAAGAATCATCTAAAAAGAATACTCCTAGCTCAAATTATAGGCAATTTAGTGATTTGAGAAAATTCATAAAAATTCAAATTCAAAGTTTCAAATCTAGTCAAACCTGATATCTACAGAAACTTCATAAAATTTCTAATCTAATGCAAAAAGAATCAAATTAAAATACTAAAAATCCTATTTAATATGAATTTTTTTAAAAGTAGAGGGCTGAAGAGGGACTCTTTGACCAACTGTTGGCCGAAAAGTACTTTTTGGCCAACGGTAGGCCGAAAAGTCCCTTTTCGGCCAATAGGAGGCCGACGGGGTGATACTTTTGATTTTTCTCCATTAGGATGTATAGTTTCCGAATTTGCTATAAAAATCATCATAGTTTGAAAAAAAATCGAAACATTTTGCTGCAAGTGCCCTGAAATTACTAGTTAAGAAATACTCAAGAGTTGATAAGTGATGCATTGTATGCGTGTGACTTTTTCCAACCTCAGAATTTTTTTGGACCCTCATAACTGCCACAAGTCACATACCAGCACATGGCAACTCCGAACATTATCTACAGCAAGTTAAGTTGCCAAGCATGGCAACTTTCATGCTTCAGTTTATTTTTGACAGAAACTTGTCGTGTTTCACTGGAAATTGCCATCGTTGCGTGACTGGAACTGCCATCGAAAAACGTCAGGGCTAGAGTTCACCTGACGTGTGGCACTTATCATTTGATTTTTTTTAGGTAGAATCGTTTTTCAAAATATTTCATCTCTTTAACCGTCGGTCCAAATCCCGATCCATTTTTACCATTGGATTCCTGGCGTCGAGATCTTCAAAATTAGATCTCATGTTAATAGGTTTTGACAAACTTTTTTTTTCATGAAAAAATGGGCAGAAAAACGTAGTGGGAAACAGACTTTTTAACCTTTTTCCCTTTTCAAGAGGCACAATTGTGCTTCAAGCAGAAGCAAATATAGGCCTCCACACGAAACAAATTTGCGCCTCTCGTGGAACCAAAAGAGAAGAGAAACACCTTTTTTCCTTTCGAGAGGAATAACGCAAATCTGTATCACCACCAGAAGCAATTCTTTGTTTCTAGTGAAAGCTAGAAAAACGTGTTTTTCCATTTTAGGGAGGCACAACTTTGCCTCTCCCGAAGTAAACCTGTACCGCTCGTATAAGGAAAAAAATACGAGAGGCAAAACTGTACCTTTCGTGGAAGCAAACTAGTACCTCCGCAAGATCGTGGAAGCAAAAAAAGATTCCTTTTCCGAGAGGCACACCAGTGCCTCTAGCGGAAGCAAATCTGTGTCTCCATGAGAGACAAAATATGTACCTCTCGTGGAAGAAAAAGACACGTTTTTTCATGCATTTTCTTTTTTGAAATACTTTTTGTCCAAAATCTAGCGAAAACCGGGCAAAAACCAAGAAGCCAAAAAAACAATCTAACCCCTGAAAACGCGTACAGAAAAAAATGAAATCCCGAGAGAGCACCCAGCTCGCGATATGTGGCGTTGCTGA
>NC_041385.1:47700501-47719765 GCF_002162155.2 Triticum dicoccoides
GGCGACCTTGCAGGGCTCCCACAAGGGGTACTCCTTGATTGATTGCTCCCCAAGTGCATGGATCCTATTTGTCGGACGAAAACCCGACCCCTACTGGCAAGGGGATTGGGCCAGCCCGGTTGGCCTTTTTTACTTCCTGTTTCCCTTTTTCTTGCTTTTGGATGTAGCTTCTTTTTGGTGTTTTTGTTTCAGTTTTTTATTTCTTTTTCTTTCGCCTTATTTTAAAGCACAATTAAAAATGATCGTACACACGGTGAGTTATACAAAAAAGTTAATTGTACATTAAGAAATTATTCTTTGCATTTTAATAAAATGTTCACTGTATACTACAGAAACATTTCACCTTGTATTTAATAAAATGTGCACGGCAATGTTTGTCGGTTTCCAAATCATGTTTTGATCGAATAAAATCTAGAGACACCTCTAAAAAATATGACATTTTCTATGCCCCTCAAAATCATTCCACGAGCAAGGGGGGTCATTTGTGTATTTTGGAAGAAAGAGAAAAGATAAATAGGAATGCAGGCTAGTCACGCTTCCATGAGAACAGCTCTTCTTCGTTTGTAATTCAAAAGTTTCCGTCTCCAACCCGAAATTACTTTTAAGATCTTGTCTATTATGGGATGCAGATCATCTATACTTACTTTATCATAATGTGGAGGGACTCTCCAAAATAATCAAGCTTGACGCGTGACTTTAGATAGTCTAGCGAAAGTGCCATTATGCTCCTGGGTGCAAATTCACCCTGCACCTGGGTGAATAGTAAATTTCTTAAAAAAACAACTACTTCTAATACACAAGCGATGGCATTTGTTTAGCCACCTTTCTTTTTCTTGAGAGATAGGTCAGGCAACCATGAACACGGGCCTGTGCAGTCCTCCGTATTTTACTTTATCTTTTGACACGAGTAGTACTATTATTATTATTATTATTATTATTATTTTGAAACTGAGTAGTACTATTATTATATTTAACGTGGAAAGGTAGTAGGAGTATACTTTGATTAACACACAGACACAGTAATTAAGAGTTGGTTTCGTACTAAAAAAAGAGTTGGTTTCTACTATGTTGAACCGATCTCCTCATGGGACGTTAGCACATACGTCCGGGACGTAAAGTCTGGTTCTGTTCGTCATTGATGACGTCGCACTTTGTTGCATATGTGCCTTCATCGGATGATCATCATAATACTATATGTACGGATAAAATGAGCATCCAGGTCCTTTCATTCTGCCACCATGAAGCTGTAGAGTAGAAGCTGAGGAGGTTCGGTGCCATCAGAGTGATGGGGATGCATGCAAATTCAAACACAATCCCGAAGCAGGCTTTTGCTTCACTTTATATACAAAGCAACAACCAAACAAAGTACATGAACGAACGATATAAGGTGATGAGTTAGTCCTCATAAACCGTCAATTCTATGATAATTATATCATGCAGGACGCACGCAACTACGCTACAGAAAGAGATCACAAGAAGAACTGAGTACAACGTCACACTACTCCCTATAACCCCTAGGCTCCACAACAACGTCCCTAGGAGGGAGAACGACTCTAAGTGTCGCCACTATCGATCCCACAATTGGACACAGGTTTTCACCCCGAAACCCAGACACGGAAAGGAGTACCATGACAACTTCAAGAATATATATAGTGGCGTCGTCGCCGGTAAAGTGCGGAGCTTTCGCTCGGCAACTCCTTCATGCCACCACGAGACCTCCAGAACAAGTGCGACGAGTTCAGAACTCCAGTTCTGGATTGGGGTGTCTTCATTGCAAGTGACAGAGAGCACTCCCGAGCCACCCGCCGTTCCCCCTCTTACCGCCCACACGGCCAAGAGGGAAAGACACCACCGCCACCATGGTGCCTGCCGGAGAGCTAACCATCTGCACTGCCATCTAGGGATGCCTCCCTAGCATCAATGTCTGAGACACCACCCACCACCCACATCACGGTGCACGCACCACGGTAGGAGGACTAAAGGCGTCTCCCTGCACTCCTAGCCCGACATCAGCCACGTGGTCTGGATCGATGCCTCATGGTAGGAGGTGCCCACGCATGCGTCTCCAACTAGTCCCGATGGATTGGGGAGTCGCAACCTCGTGACTACCGACGGCCGTCGCCAAGCACGCTAACATGGCGCCAATCCATGGTCATCAACGCCGATCCTCTCGACATAGAAGTGGGTCCTGACCACCACCAACAACCACCACACCTGTGAGGAGAGAGAGCTCACCGCTCACGGGCACCACCCGGACCGTGCCCAACTTCACTTACCCGGAGCGAGAGCCCCGACGGCCTCTGGCCCAAATCTGGTCCGCCCAAGCACGAGCCCCAGGTCAGTGCCACCACCACCGCGCATGCCACGGGTACCGCATGTAGCACCTGCCGAGCCCCGCGCGCCGCCGGCTCGAACCCATGAGAAAAAAAGGCTGTACCACCATCCCGTGCTGCCTGCCGGAACATGGCCACAAGATCCACGCCACCATCACCAACACAAGCACATACCCCCCATATTCGGCTGCTCGCAGCCGCACGAACCCGCTAGAACGAGCCAACTGAGCCGCCATCACCTCCACGAGCAAGCCCCACCATGCCGCCGCCTCCACCACACCGTTGCCACCTTGGGAGCGATGTGGTACGGCAAATGCGAAGGAGTTCAAACACAATCTCCACCTGACCAGGGCATCACTTTTGTGATCCATGTTGCGCCTCTATAAAGTTCTTGTTCTTCTTCGTCATATTCGTCTTCATCAATAGCTTGTCGTCCTACTCGTGACATTCCAAGAAGAAACCTACACTCCACAAGTCGCAACATCGATCGGGAACGGAAGTTGTTGTCCATATGGACGGCACCACAGCCAACACAACCACCATGACCAGTCCCCGGAACCGGAAGGCGCCTAGATCCTGATTGTAATAAATCTTAACTTAAAATAAGGAAGCATATGTACAGGAGTACAACACACACACACACCCTTTTCATTTGAAACAGAAAGTACTGCTGCTTCTTTTTTTTGACATGTGGTTAGCAAACTAAAAATTCATATAGAAAGTGTGCTGCTTCTTTTTCTTTGACTAAAAAAGTACTGCTACTAACAACAAGTGATGACGTACGTTCACCGAACCGCTGCTACCCCATTATTATTTTTCTTGGACAGAACTTTTGGATCTCGCGTGCGAGCGCACCCTGTATGCACAATTCTTTTTAATAATTTTGGAAAAGTCGAAAAATGCCGAATCTGTTTCGGAATGAAATATGACCAAGTATTGTACTCGTATAAAAAATTTGGTCAAGAAATGATTTCGGTTGACTTGAGGGCAAAAAAATAAATATATGACGATAATATAGTGTGAATAATATTTGTATATAGTGTTTTTTGGCGAATTTTAACCCAGGATATATTGAAAAGTCATTCCTTGGTGAAACTTTTTATATGAGTAGAATACTTGATCATGTTTGATCCGAAAAAGTTTCAAAAATTTTGACTATTTTTCAATTATTCCCTCTGTAAAGAAATATAAGATCATTTAGGGAGGATCATGATCTTATATTTCTTTGCAAAGGAAGTAGTAAATTATTTTTGTATATAGGGTCCGCTGGCACCCAGAGCACCAGTGTATTTCCTAGTACACTACTCATGGGACGTGCAAAGGTAGTAGGAGTACCACACTTTTTTTTTTAAATAGGAGTACCAGACTTTAATAATTAAGTGATTGCTTCTATGTTGAACTGATCTCCTCATGGGACGTTAGCACATACGGCCGGGACGTAAAACTTCTGTTCGTCATTGATGACGTCGCCCTTTTTTAGCATATAATACAATGCGTCTTCATCGGATGATCATCATATACTCCCTCCGTCCGGAAATACTTGTCATCAAAATGAATAAAAGGGGATGTATCTAGATGTATTTTAGTTCTAGATACGTCCCTTTTTGTCCATTTTGATGACAAGTATTTTCGGACGAAGGGAGTATTAGCATACAATATACGGATAGAGTGAGCGTCCAGGTTCTTTCTGTCTGCCACCTTGAAGCTATAGAGTACGTAGAAGCTGAGAAGGTTCGGTGCCCATTAGAGAGTGAGGGATGCATGCAAGTTCAAACACGGTTGCGATCCATGTCGCGGCTCTATAAATGTCCAGTTCGTCTTCTTCGTCTTCATCGATCACTTGTCATCCTTACTCCCCTGTGACATTTCAAACACAAACCTACACTCCACAAGCCACGTTCCTGTTGCCGACATGGACGGCACCAAAGCCAACACCACCACGACCGGTCCCCGGAAACCGCCGCGGGTGATGCTCTACTGCTCCCCGCTCATCGGGCACCTGGTCTCCATGGTCGAGCTCGCCAAGCTCTTCGTCGCCCGTGGGCTAGCCGTCACCATCGTCCTCATGGACCCGGTGTACGACACCGGCGCTACGGGCCCCTTCCTGGCCAGCGTCTCCGCAGCCAACCCCTCCATCTCTTTCCACCGCCTGCCACAGGTCGAGCTTCTGGAGTCCGACCGCTCCATGATACCGGCCTTAGCCATCGCCCGCCACTCCAACCCGCACCTTCGTGACTTTCTCGCCGGCGCCTCCCCGGACGTCCTCGTGGTGGACTTCTTCTGCAGTGCCGCTGTGGACGTGGCCGCGGAACTCGGCATACCCGTCTACTTCTTCAACACCTCCGGCGCCCAGATCCTAGCTTTCTTCATGCACCTCCCGGTTCTGCATGGTAAAAGCACGAGGAGCTTCCGGGAAATGGGCGAAGAAATCGTGCACGTCCCGGGGATCACCTCCTTCCCGGCGACCCACTCCATCCAGCCGCTCATGGATCGTGACGGCGCGTCCTACAATGTGTTTCTAAACGTGAGCCTCAACCTGTTCCGGTCACAGGGCATCATCGTCAACACCTTCCGCTCGCTGGAGCCTCGTGCCATGGACACCATGCTCGCCGGGCTCTCCGCCCCAGCCGGCCTCTCGACACCCCCGGTCTACTGCATTGGGCCGTTGATCAAGTCGGACGAGGCGGGCGTGAAGCGCGACAATGAGTGCCTCGCATGGCTAGACGCGCAGCCCAAGGCTAGTGTGGCGTTCCTGTGCTTTGGCAGCCTCGGCCGATTCAGCGCTAGCCAAACCAGAGAAATGGCCACTGGGCTGGAGGCTAGTGGACAGAGATTCCTCTGGGTCATGCGGAGCCCGCCAAGCGATGACACGATGACAGAGCCGGACTTGGATGTGTTGCTTCCAAAAGGTTTCCTAGACCGAACCAAGGGCAGGGGCCTTGTCGTGAAGTCTTGGGCGCCACAGGGTGACGTGCTAGCACATCACGCCGTGGGTTGTTTCGTGACACACTGTGGGTGGAACTCGGTGCTCGAGTCTATTATGGCTGGCGTGCCTATGGTGGCGTGGCCGTTATACGCGGAGCAAAGGATGAACGCGGTATTTCTCGAGAAAGAGATGGAGCTGGCTGTCCCGATGAAAGGGTACGACAAGGAGGTGGTGGAGGCTAAGGAGGTTGCCAAGAAGGTCAAGTGGATGATGGATTCAGAAGGCGGGAAGGTGCTCCGAGATCGGACTCTAGCGGTGATGCGGCGGGCGAAAGAGGCTCTGCTCGAGGATGGAGAATCAATGGCAACATTGGCAGGGCTTGTGGATGCGTGGATTCATGCTTGACATGTGCAACGTCATTTATAATTGTTTGTTGAAATAAGGAGCGAGTGTTATATATTTCACTTTCAGGTGTGATTTTAGTTTCTTCATTTCTGTAACATGTACTTTGCCTACACATAATGGAGAAATTTCCATACATGCCACTCCAAGCTTCCCATATGCTAATATTTTGTCTAAAAAATCACAGAGATGTAGAACCCTATCAGATTCTTCTCATATTGGTTATCTTACCCTGTGAGTCTAGGAGGTCAGAAAATGGATAACATTGACGGTAAACTAATAGATGTGGTGCATTTCAAACTCGACCGGATGGCCAATCTGAGAGGCGGTCAGAAGTAAAAGTCCCCAACACGCACCGGTCAATCTGCTTCCGCGCCCCTGCCGGCGACGCCGTTGCGACACTCGATGTTCCGTTCTCCTGCACGGTTTAGGCAAAGCCACATCGAGGACGTCGTGTCGAGCCCATCTATGTCTCAGCGTTGTCGTGCTCTCACATGTGAGAATGGACTGAACGCGCAATTTTTTTCCAGCTGACTGATTAATGGCAAACACAAATAAAAATTTGTACATGTTGCTTACCACTACCAATCTTTGATCATGTAGAAGATCCAAAAACGAATATGATTCTTCTCAGATTGGCCAGAGGTCGAAGAATAGAAAGCATTGATGGTCTAGCAACCAACGTGGGGCGTTTTTACCCCGTTGATGATTTTAGTGGCATCTTTGTATTCCTGATGTTTCACCATGTTGTTAATTCAATTTCTTTAACTCGATACATGCTGAACTCCAACTGTACAGAAACTTGCAGCTAGCCCAATAGATATTCCTCCATGGTTCCTCACGTCCTTGGAATCGTCTTATCATATGACGAACTTGACACATACTCCCTCTGTCCCAAAATATAAGAACGTTTTTAACACTACACTAGTGTCAAAAACGTTTTTATATTATGGGACGGAGGGAGTAGCACATATATATGTTACTTGTGTGGTTGTGCCGCATCGTTCTCTAGAAATGTGGCTTTCAATACGCGACTAAAAAAAGAACTGTATTATTGTGCTTTCTATAATTTTTGTCAGAATAATGAATTACATATACTTAGCTTAATAAAAAAATAACTAAAATTAATTTTGCTAAAATTCCACCGAAAACCTATTTTCTAATATTTCTCATCTAATTTTGGGTACCCAAACAACCAGTGATAGAGGTATGCCCAATTTAGCATAACATGCCTTGTGCTGCAATATCACTTAAGCCAATTGAATTTTCCCATCTAAGCATCTCCAACAGTTTCCCTTTCCCCTAAACAAACCCTGATACATGAGAAGTTGGCACAGGAAACACGGCCAAGTAGCTCCTGTATACCCAAAATGTTTTAGGTGATCACCTAAAAAAACATCCCGTCCATCTTCCCCTATAGCATAGGTTATGTTGAGCTCCCTTCCTCGCCTCTTCCTCCTGGTTGAGCTCCACATGGAAGCCACTCCTCCTCCTCCTCCTCCTGCTCGAGCTTCCCATGGACCAACGTGACGACCTCATTGGATCCAAGCCACCGTTGCCTTCTCGCCGCGCGTGCTGGCTCTAGCAAACCAGCTCGCGGTAGGCACCGATGAGGATGCATCACCACGACCGCATCCTACTCGAGTTCCCCCGTGGGAGCCACTCCCGAAGGATACGGTGCCACACCACCCTCGCCTCCCACCGCGCTCGAGGTCTGTGCCACCATTGCCTCTATCACGATTGCCGACAGGGAGGGGGAAATGGATGTCGAAATGGGAACGTAACTGCAGGGCGGTGTGGTGGTGAGAGGATATATGGTCTTGTCGGTGAGGACATTCTCGCGAGGAAGCATACCCAGCGAACTTTTGGTTTCGGCTGACGTGTCGACCTGGCCTGATTCAAGATTCGTGTTTTCTATTTGACGGCTGTTGGCGCGTTCACTAGGAAATCCCTCCGAGCGAACGTTCGCCAAGTAACATTTCCGTTTTAAAAAGGGAAAATAACTAGTAGTGCTACCAGTAGAAACAAACCAGTGGACTGTATAAGCTGCGCTGCCTATCCTCCCACGGTTTCCACCTACCCGCCGGTCAGCTGCTCAGTCCACGGCACCGGAGCATGCTCGCCGTCGGCGGCCGCTTCCAGGGCGGAGCTCCCCCATGGCGACGGCCCCGGCCACGCTCGCGCCTGGCGTCGCCGCCGGCCTCCAGCAGCGGCGCCGGCGACTCCGAGTTCGACCCTCGATTCCACCGCTCCCTTCCTTGAATTCCTGCCGCAATTTCTCATTTTGACGGAAACGTGTCCGGCTCCTGCAGAAAGGCCAGGCCTTTGCTCGTGGAGAGATACCGGGACGGCGCCGCCAAGAGGTCTCTTCTCTTCTGAACTCCATGCGTTTGCTCATACGCCTGACTGAATTTGTTTGCTGATACGCCTGACTGAATTTGCAAAGAGTTATCGAGTCTGTATCTGCGACGAGTTTCTCATCGTCGTCTGATTGATGTGGCGAGCAGGTATCTGTTGGACGGCGACTCTAAGCTGCAAGTTCGTTGGGAGAAGCATGATGAATCTTCGGTGAACACTGTCGAAGATGAAAAGGCGAATTCTTCGATTCCCCGGGCTGTTAGTGATTTTGTACTTCCAGCAGGGTTTCCAGGTGAATGCTGGCATCCCTGTGTGGTTTGGTTATGGATCTATGCCATGCTTTGCTTTTGCTCTTTGTCATGGAGCATGGACTGTGGAGGTTCAGGTTTACAATCTAGGAAATGCAGTGATTGTGGTGTTTTCTAATCATAATGCAGCAAACAAATTGTTTTGCTAGTTCTGTAGTTTGATTTTTTTTGTATATGCATTTTCCTCAGTTTCTCTCGGTATCCTGCATAAGAGGTCATTATTGCAGAGTTGTAGACTGACACTATGTCTGAAGCTATATACCACTTCTCAAATCAAACCTATAACTCTCTGTTGTCCCTCGTTTATATTTCAGAATCTGTTTCGGATGATTACCTGCAGTACATGCTATTGCAATTCCCAACAAACGTGACAGGATGGATCTGTCACACGTTAGTTACATCAAGTCTTCTGAAGGTACCCCATAATAATCTAGTATTAATCAAGATGTTTGCAGAAGTAAATAATGTTGTAGTGACAAAACGATGAGCTGATACATCTCATGTGATGTGATATATAATCATATGGATTGCATTATTTGATAGCTCCAAAATAACTTCAAGATTTTGCCTCGTGCTCATAAACAATCGTAGTCCGAAAAGACTTCCAAGTCATAATCTTCAATTATTATGTCAAAACTGATGATTAGCTGATCATAGATTGGCACAGGCTGTAGGTGTTGGGTCCTTTACAGGAACTTCAGCAGCTGCTGCTGCCGCTGCTATCAGGTCATTACCATCTTTGCTATGTTTTATAAGCTATTAGAAACCCGGAAGTTTAATATTAGTTATGTTATTTGGAAGACAAAGAATCTTCATATAAATTTTAGCTTAGCCATGTTTCATCCTGATTTGATCACTGTTATTATATTTGTATACACAACTCTTAACCAAATAATGTATCAACAAATCAACATACCAGAGGGCACATACCAACATGCTAACAGTCAACATGAAACATGAATGCGAGTGGATCAGCTCATTCTATGCTCGAAATTAAATCACCTACTTTGTTTGTGCTGATGTAAATCCTCTTCTGTAGATGGGTATCAAAAGATGGCATAGGAGCTTTCGGACGTCTTCTTATTGGTATGATTATGCCTGACTATTGATTCAGAATATATTGTCCTGGAATATCTACGAATGACTTGTTTTAGGTGGACGATTTGGAACACTTTTTGATGATGACCCAAAGAAGTGGCGGATGTATGCTGATTTCATTGGGAGCGCTGGAAGGTTCATGCACCAACTCTGTTAAATAATAACAGCAAATGTATAAAATCAAGTGAAGAAGCAAAACCCGCTTAATATTATCCATTTATTTGTGCAATATGGCAGCATCTTTGATCTCACCACTCCTCTCTATCCTGGCTACTTCCTCCCACTTGCATCATTGGGGAATCTTGCAAAGGTATATTGAAAGCATCACATGTGACTAAAGCCTAACTCGAACTTTGTAGAGATCTCCCTTAGAAAATGATTTGACTCCGGATTTCTTAAGCAGGCTGTTGGAAGAGGATTTAGAGATCCTTCCAATCGCGTTATCCAAAATCACTTCGCAAAATCGGGAAATATAGGGGAGATTGCTGCAAAGGTACTAGCTATTTCAGTACCCTCTCTAATAGTCAGTTCAGTGTCCTATTGTTCAGTCAATTTTGTGAAAACGCAGAAAAAACGGTACTTCTGTAGGAAAGAAAACAAAATATATTATGAGTATCCAAGAGTTCCTTTGGAGTTTCATGATCAAATGGACTTAAAACTTATTTCATTACGCACCATTAATTTTTTTTGGTTCAGTATATAAAGATGTTGCTGAATAATTTTGCAAAATTTTCACCAACCAACTGTTATGTATTTTTTTCAGGAGGAAGTATGGGAAGTAGGAGCTCAGCTGGTAGGCCTTTCTATCGGTGTACTTATTCTGGTAATACTATTTATTAAGTTCTCTTTATTTGTAATAACCAACCTCCTTCCAGTATAACAACCTTAACTTTCCTCACTGTTTGACGATTCTCTGGTATTTCATTCCAGGACACGCCAGGTATACAGTCTTCATATTTAACTCTTACTCTGACATGGCTGGGTGTTCGTCTTCTGCATCTTTGGTTTCGCTACCAGTCCCTAGTAGTTCTCAAGTTCCGCACAGTAAGGTGCTGGACTTAAATTATGTTTGCTCAATTTAATAAAGCTCCATGTTTGCACTTTTAGACCATGCATTTTCACCCATATACACAAGTATGTAATATTGGTGTACTAGTTTTTGATTCATTGCCTTTATTCCCTCTTCATGTCTGTATTGGTAGGTTAACCTAAAACGCGCTCGGATTCTTGTGAGGTCACATGTTGCAAATCATACAGTTCCTGGTGACATGTTCTTCACTTCTTGATTTTACTTCTTTTTTTCTTGGTTGCTTTTGGAAAAATTGTTGATACTTGTTTTGTCCTTCTGTTCTAGGCTATGTTGCTTGCAATGAGGGGGAGAATATCTTAACATGGGAGAGATTCTTGCAACCCCGAATTTCTTTTGGTGTGCCCATGGAGAGGATGCTCGGTGGAGAGGAATCCACTCACATGGACATGGTTTGTGTCTTTAGCAAAAAAAATTCTTTTATGGTATTTCCAAATGCAAAGCTGGGAAGTTGGTTCTTGACTTCATCATTACAATGTTTTTTGTAGTTGAGCTTCCTTGGTAACTACTCCCTCTGTAAACTTCTATAAGAGCGTTTAGATCACTACTTTAGTGATCTAAACGCTCTTATATTTCGAAACTGCTCGATGCACGACATAAGTGGACGATCTATGCACGATATATAAATCCAGCGGCCGGCGCCCTGTTCAGTCATACGTATGTCCGGCCAGATTTTACCATCGTCTGTGCGTTGTCCATGGTTTATCGTGTGCATAGCACGACTCCTTATATTTCTTTACAGAGGGAGTAGTAGAACTGAAGGGACAAAAGGGAGTTTGCTTTGTTAAATATCTACATAGTGACATGTATAGTCGTAACAACTGTTTAAGGACTTGTCAAACACCTAATTTCCAACGAGACACTGGCATCAATTTGCACCCAGTTTTGAACTTAAAAATGTAACCTCAAGTGGAACTCACAGCCAGAACCTTGTAAATTTGCCTACCACACCAAGCTGCGAACTTCTCCCCATTAATTCAGTCATTTCACAATAGCGCGGTGAAGTAAAATATCTTGCATCAAAGACCATGTAAAATTAGTCAGTGTTACTAGCATAAACCAGCTGTATCATAGTCTGGTAGAGTTGAAATCACCAGAGCCATTTGCTGGTGGTTGCCTTGCAGTTTCCGAGTGGTACTTGCAACCAATTTCACAACTCCACATATGGATTTTGGTTTAGGGTTTAGGGTTTTAGGATTAGGGTTTAGGGTTTAGGGTACTCCACATAACTTTACTTGGTACCACTTGCTCATGCGTGTTCTGAACTCCCAAAACAGGTGAATATGCTGCTGAAGCTATACAAGAATGAGAAGTACATCCTCTGTGTTGAGCAGCTTGGGTCAGAAGAGGCAACATACCTGGTTACATTCAAGGTGATGTACTGCTGAAACATCTGTGTATGAAAATAATCATGCATCATGTATCAACAAATGCGTGCTTGTTTTCAGGAGGCGGCAACGAGCATGTCGGTCCTAAGGAGCCTATGGCAAGCCCACTGGCTTCACCAAAATCGGCTGAAGCAGGACGGCGTTGTCGCCTGGCTAGAAGAGAGCCTTACTGCATTGGAGGATGGATTTGCTGACTTCATCAAACAGATGGAGGGAGCTGGCTGGGATCAAAGCCAAATCTTCTTGAAGGTGCCAAAAGAACCTGTCTTGGTGTTGGAACACCTTGACCAGGAGGTGTGAGACAACAGATGGATCATTTTTGGGGTTTGACCAGTGCTAACCAATCAGTTCCAACCGAACGACAAACCGAAGCTCGGCCTCTGATGGTAGATGCTTACTGAGCCAGTAACAATCTACATTGCAAGAAACATTGCTTGGCATGTGGCTCAGTGTTTTGTACTGTCAAAAGCAGAAATTCACAGTTAATCTAGCATTATTCAGCAGTCAGTATAGTGGCATATTGGTGGATTTCTGACCCAGTGACATAATCTCAGTCATTCACATGATGGTACACTGTTGTCCAAGTTGCTATATTTGGTTATTTTGCCTAGACATACCATTTGTGCATATTAATTGCTTCACTTCATGGACAAGAAGCAGACAACGAACACTGAAACACATAGAGCAGATGACAACAAACACTGAAACACATAGGGCAGATGATCAGTAACTTGTGTTTGAAACTGCATTCAAGCAACTGAGTAGAAGCAGATATAAGGAGCATATATATACAGATTTACCCCCAAAAGCACATCAGGATTCCAAAGCAGCACATACCTAATTCTAAACGTTTGTTGCTTAAGATGGCTGTGGCATACTGCCATAGTACCACAAGGCTTCAGCACATCAGGGTTCAAAAGCAACACAAAACTAACTCTAAAACGTTTGTTGCTTAAGATGATCGTGGTATACTACCATGGGGCTTCAGCGTGTTAAGCTAGGACTAAGACGCGAGATGGTACCCAAAATGAGCTCCAGCAGCGGCTGTCAATAGGTTCTTTCTGCCAAAATAGCTGCTGCACTAACTGTATCTATTATCAAGCTTTGGATTTGCCCTTTCCCTTTGCCGTATGAGTGAAGCGAGTCTTCTTCGCCTTCTTGCTCTTTCCACCACCACCATCCGAGTCGTCATCACTACTGTTGTCGTGCTTGCCATTTGGTTTCTTCCGCGAACCTGACCCGTATACATATTCCTTGACCTTCTGGCTGGTCCTCTCTTCCGTGGGATCGTCGACGTCGTTCTTTGGTTTCCAAATGAAAATGGACCTGCACGGACAGAACCTCGTAAGAGCGAAAAAGATCTAGCATTGGTAGATATGCTGGGTAATACAGATCGAGTGGCCTACCTTGAGCTTCCTGTGGCTAGGATATCGTCTTGAGGATGTAGCTTGTTCACTGGGCTGATAGTGGTTATGTCGGGGTCCATCACCTCAGCCAGAAGCTTCCCAGTGCTTGTGTCTATGAAATCAATGGGATGTAGAGCAACCCCATTGTAGTTTTCACTTATGTAACGACCAATAACTGCAACTGTTTCTGAGTAATCCTGCAGAACAATAACATTTCATATCAAAGTTGGCATGTTGGTTTTTGCAACTTGGCAACAACAATAAAATGGAAGTTAAAAAAAGGAAACAATTCATAGCTAGAACTTAACCTTTGGATCCCACTCCGCTTTGAAGGGAGTCAAGTGGCGATTGAAATCATGGCTGTGAACAATTTCTCTACTTGGGGATTCCAGATTACCAAAAATATAATCCCAAACACGAATTCGATTGTCCTGACATGTTGTCATGATCTTATTCCCACTTCGTGGAGAAAAATATCCTGAATTAACAACCCGTCCATGAGCAAGGCTGGCAAGAGCGGACTTGGGATCAAGTTTCCTTGTATCCCAAATACGGGCCTATAATCACAGGGTGATGTGAATTATTAGATATAGGGTAAAGAAAGGGATTTGTACGTATGCAGAGCAGAGCACACTCACAAAGTGATCATTCCCGCTGCTCAGAAGAACTTCAGGTTGTGCAGGGTTGCAATGAAGGCCAGTTACCTTGCTACCTTTTTTATGTATAAGAATTGGTTGCCCGATTCTTTCCTTCGACCGTCTATCCAATCTGTGAGAATTAACGTGTAAAACAGACATATAGCTCGCATGCAAGATACTCTGATAAGGCAAAGGCAAAGGCGTATATGGTATATGTCACATATGACAATGTACAATGATATCTCTGAATCACATATGACAGTATCCACCTATATCTTGAACTCAAATAAAAATAGAAACTCATCACTCATAACTTCATTTGGAATTGAGTTCCCAAGCAAATGCATGGAATACACCATATTAACATCCAAGTCAACAGTTTCTAAAGAAGCTGCATATACTGCATGTAAGCTATTAATTTCAGAGAAGGTATGAAAAAAGCTCCTGGGGATACTCATTTACTCACAAGTATAGAAACCCAAAACTATCCGCCACCAAAAGAAGACCTTTCTCGGTGTTTAAGTCCATCCCATATATCATGCGCCAAGTGCTTGGACCCTGTTAAAAGCAACAAACAGGGTTGATTAAATCAAGCCCAAAGTGGATGTGAAAAAAAATCAGAACAATGCAAAGAAATGTTCACCTAACACAGCACGAGATGTATAAAGATAATATCAAAATGCAATGTGTAAAAAATCCATTTTAGCGCAGCAATCTGTATAAGCTTGATCAGAAAGCAATGGGGATAACTTACACTCCAACCATCTGGGTTTAGATTTAACAAGGGCGCACCAATTCCAGTGTCTAAGTCTGTGCTGCTGATAGTCCCATCAGAAGAAGCTGTGTATAGCACTCCATCATTGGCAGTGTCAAACCTGAATAAGATCATATCAAGTTGCCATATTTCATCCTTGGATAAAAGAACGGATAATAGCCATCAAGCTAAGCTCTTACTTCATACTGTTCAGAATGCAGGAGTGCACAGAATCATAAGTAATCTTCTCATGCAACTTAACATAATCCCAGATGCCTAGTAGCCCTTTCTGTGTGGACAGAAAAACAAAGGAATTTTTAGTCGCCTATAAATACCTGCAATGTGACCATACTTATATGGAATTAAACGGACAACAAAGCCCAGTGGTAGGACTGTAATACCTTGTCTCCTGATAAAAGCACATTGTTCCTAGTTGGATGAAATTCCAGGCAGGTCACACGTCTTTGGTGAAATTTTATGTTACCACACTCCAATTGGTTAGGTACTAGAAACCGAGGCTTAACCTAAAATTAGGGAGAGGAATTTATTTTAGACATAATTTGCACTAGAGAAAGCAGTGATATTTAGTGTTGCAACTGATAATGAAGCAGAAAAAGGACAGTGGTCATCAACTCACGCACCATGGAGATCTTTCCTTTCACTTGACTCTGAAAGACGTAATCCAGTGAAGTGTTTGTGTTCCTTCTAGGGGCTGGGATAACACCATGCTCCATTGCTACCCTGTGTGGGCAAGTCAAGGTCGTATGACCTGCAAAGCGCAAACGGCGAAAACATCATAGTATCAGTGACTCGGAAAGTCTCCATCCATGTCAAGCTTTTAGTTACTAAAATGACAATACATAAATACTGTCAAACAGTCAAAGGAAACAGTTATCTAAGACACCTGTCCGCAGATGCATTTGAAAACAATATGTGGCGGTTCATCAATACCATCCAATTTGTATCCCTCTTGTCTCAATAGAAGTGGAAAATTTTACTTATACGTATCTGGAACAAGCAGTTAGACTAAACTCCTGTGAGCATGTACACAAGGAAGCACTAATTCATACTAAAACAGAGTTCCTGAACTACCCTCTTCTCACTGGGATGTACTGTCAGTTTCTAACTCAGCAACTCAAATTAGTATACTATTGAGTTCATCTACTCACCCAATCCCAAAGTACAAACAAACAAGCATACATAGTTACAGATATCAGAACCTGGCATCTTGCATAGGAAGCAAGGCTTCATGGGGCAATCGATGTACACCGCGCCCTTAAACCCTGCCTCGTGCCCCGTCTTCTTGCACACCTGCAACCAGACATAACAGAGCACACATCAAAATTACTAGAGTAAAAGAACACTGACATAAAAAGTTCAGACAGCATCAAGGATAGAAATTTTCCCAAAAAAGAAGCTTGAAATGATGCTGGAGCGGGCAGATCCTAAATTAGTCCTACTAAATGCGGAATGGAGCAGCCATTTCCACAGCAAACGCAAGGGGAGGCAACCGCCCCTGCTCTGAACTGAACTCCCAAACATCCGCGGAAGCGACTGCGCCACGAAACTTAAGCCCGAAATCTCGGAAATACACGTTCTTTATGGGAAATCATGGACAGCGCATGGCAAAATCGGGAGCAAAAAGGCTCCGAGAAAACAGGGGAAATCCCGGCGGCGGCAGCGGCGGCCGGCCGGCCACTACCTTGCAGACTTTCTTGAGGCTGATGGTAATCGGGCCCTTCCTGCCGCCCCTCCCCGCTGCCGCGGGGGACTCCCTGGCCGCTGGCTCGTCGGCGACCGCCTCCTCCTCCTCCTCATCGGAACCCTCGACCTCCATCTCCTCCTCTTCCTCTTCCCCGCCGTCGTCGTCAGAGGACGAGGAGGAGGCGTCCTGCCGCCGCTGGTCCTCGTCGTCGGAGTCGTCCTCGTCGGCGCGGCGGCGGCTGCGGTTGTGGACAAAGCGGGCGCGGGCGGGGGCGGCCATTGTGGGCCCCGTGTGTCGGCGGGGCGGCGCAGGGAGGCCTCGGGAAGCGGGAAGAGCGAGGGGGAGGGAGGAAGGTGTGTGGTGTGGGCAGAGACGCGACGGCGAGAAACGGAGAAAAAGCGGTTTTTTTTTTTGAGTGCTCGGAGAAAAAGCGGTTGGGGTCGAGTCGGTTGGGCTCGCGCCGTTTGGGCTTGCGCAAGGGAGTGGTCTAGGGCACACCTTGACTGACTTTCTTAAATAATTCTCAAAAAAGAAGCCTAACGTTTTTTAAAAAAATGCTTTCATATTTCCTTCGCCTGGGTTTATAAGTCTCACTAATATAATTTTGTAAAAATCTATTCATACATTTAAGTAGAAAAATATAAGTCATGCGTCACAAAATTTTGTATCATTTAATTTTTATTCGAAACAAATTTTGAATGGTATTATTTTTTATACATATACTGCCTTAGTCCGAAATTACTTAAATTAATTTAATTTTTATTCAGACGGATGTATCTAGTGTTTAATTAATTAAACTCCGGGCCAGAGTTCGACACAGTATATGAAGGGGACTAATAAACCTGGGCAAAGGGGTGCCTTGCAAATAAAGTTTTGTTGCAAAAAAAGTTCCTAAAAAGAAGTGCGGTTGCAAAAAAATGTTTAATCCAATGCAAAGTATGACTGCAACAAATAACAAAATAAATTTGTTGCAACAAATAGAAAATATTAAATAAAACCAAAATAGGTAAAAGAAAAAAAAGTTGACTAAAACTTTAGAAGAGATGGAGGCATCATTTCTACTCTCTATCTCTATCTTTATCTCTATTAGAACAATGCCCGTGCGTTGCAACGGGATATAAATACTCTAGTACGTTAGCTTGTGATTTACCTGTCATTAATAATGCGATTGTGTAAATAAATGTTCATCAAATTCTGATCGTGAATTATCTTATGTTTTGATTAGAAGTTTGGTAAGTAAATTAAAGTGAAATTGGCTCAGAAGGTAAGTAAATTAAGGTGATTGATTATCATATACATGGAAGGTTGGACGAAAGGGTGATGGGAAGAAAGATGAAATGAAAACTTTACGTTCTTTTTAAGTAGTACATACTATTTAAAAAGAACTTTTCTTCCTACCTCCCCTTCATCCAACCTTTCTCGTATGATAATCAATCACGTTAATTTACTTATCTTCTGAACCAATTTCACTTTAATTTACTTACCAAACTTCTCATCACAATATTAGGTAAATCACGAGTAGGATTTAATAAACATATTTACACAATTGTATTAATATGGGTAGGTAAGTCACAAGTTAACATACTGCTCCTTCCATCTCAAATTACTTGCCGTTCAAATGGATGTATCTAACACTATTTTAGTAAATCACCATTCGAGCGACAAGTAATTCGGGATGGAGAGAGTATACTTTTTATATCCTGTTGTAACACACGGGCATTGTCCTAGTTGAATATAAAAAGTGGCGAAAGGTGTGTTTGCTTAGTGTCCCATGATAGCCCTTCTAAAAAGATGGTTGTCTATCATATTTTTGGTCTTTGTTTGGTTTCTTGAGAAAAAATAATTGCAAGTGAGCATGAAAGATTCCTTGATAGAAAATTCACAAGCTGGTTCTTGCCAACATTAGGTAGGACCAAAGGGGGCATAAACCAAATATCCCCTGAAAAAAATTGATATCACCTAAACTTATGTTGACATATGTATAAGTACCCTTTTGCCTCCTCATGTGAGTACACAGGCAGCTAGGGTTTTTCGACCTCCCGCCGGTGCCGCCATCGGTCCGCTTTGTCTCCTGTGGCCTTAGGTCCATGGAGCGCATGGTGGACCTCGGCCCTTGCCAGTGGGAGGGTTCCTACTTCATTTTAGGTGATTTTTCAAGGTCGATTAGGGTTTGTGTCCTGCTTAGAAAGGCATGTCATCATTGAAGGGCGTGTGAAAGTGTGCCTTCGACGAATCATGTGGGATTCAGTCGGTATTGGTCTACGATGGATGTCCGTGGATTCAGTCTTTGTTCGTGTGTCTATAGATTGGATCCTTTCGATCTACACAGTGACAGTTGATGTTTTGGTGCATTGGTCTCGTGGGGCCTTAGTACGATATCTTTCTGAATGTCAACTACAATAAGTATTGTCTGGCTTTGGCGAGGCAGGGGCAATGACAGCAGCGCTCCTTCGACTCGCTCTGGTGCATGTCGTCGCTAAGTGGTTTATGAATCTAGATATAATTTTTATTATGTCTAATGTTTTTTGTATTGCCATGACAAACGATAAATAGATGTGAAATCTTCCTGCAAAAGATATTAATAATATGAAGTGTTTGCATTTACGATAACTTGGTAAAGATGTTCCTGTAGGCGGCTCATTCGACCGCAAAGGCAATGACTCATGCCAGACATGCGAATGGGATGACTTGTTTGCATGCATGAGAGATGCCAGCCAAATATCACGTCTGCTGGCTTGGTCTCCCTCAACCAATTTGGCAACAACAATTTCTTCTACATCTCCCTCTACCATACCAATGTCGTTTAAGGGACGACCTAGGACCCTTACATGAGTTTTACAAAATCCTCTTCTAACTAACCA
>NC_041385.1:47720080-47723156 GCF_002162155.2 Triticum dicoccoides
TTCAGATGCGATGGGCCCCATCCTCTCCTAGTTTTAAATTTTATTGGTCCAAAATTGATAGTCCAGGCATCGGCTGGATTTGCTAAAACAAGTTTCAAGATTTTCTCAAATTAATATTGGACCGACACATGTTATTCTAGCCACCTACCCTGTTGTCGAACCATCTTGGCGCACCTTCATACCCGGTTGTCACCATACGTACGACACATTTGGTCCATTTGTTGTGTTCATATTGTTAAACCATTAGAATGTTAAATTGTTAGATCAATGTTAAAATATACATAACTAGGGAAATATGTTAAATTTATTGAAAAAATCCACATGACCTTCACTAACAGTTAATCAAATTGGGTGCCAGAAAATTGACAAATCAACATTTCGCCAAAATATTGGCATTCATGTGTACTTTCCTGAAAAGGGAACCACACAGCGCAATACACATATCACAAATTTTTTTCCTGGGCTTGATGGTTGTTACCACATACTCCCTTCGTACGGAAATACTTGTCGAAGGAATAGATGTATTTAGACGTATTTTGATTTTAGATGCATCTATTTATATCCATTTTTGCGACAAATATTTCTGGACGGAGGGAGTACATGGCATACACACATAACTATTCATACATATACACGAAGAAATCTACTATATCTAAATAAGAGCACCCCACTACTTGATTTCTCTTAACATGCAGGCTATCCACATCAGCAATTAACATGCAGCCATTGACCTAATTCCACCTCAGCAGTTTAGCCACGTCATTAATTCCAAATACACCTCATATTCACGTTATTTAATTTCTCTTTCTCCGCGCTCTGTTTCTTCATCGAGAACCGCTTCATTATCCCCAGAAGGCCCACAGCCACAACTCTGCACGAGCGCGCTGCTTCTTCATCTCCGTGGCAGTTTCTTTCCCCAAGAGAGCATTATTTCTTTCCCCAGATTCTCCGTCGCTATTCCTGCTTCTTCAATCTCCACGCAGCCCATCTCTCTATTCACCTTCTTCAATCTTCGATTCCCCATCAAATCCCACTAATGTATTGCAGATTTGATTTTCTTCTCCCTTCTTATGCATGGGTACAGATGCAATTCACCTCCTCTTTAAGAACTGCCGCCTGGGCAGTGGACATACGTGCACGCGGGAGGGCATCGTCTCGGAGGACCCATCGGGAGCCATGGCGACGGCCGTTGCGGCCATGCCGGAAGGTTTCGCCGTGCGACCGAAGCACTTGCACGCGCGAGGGCATCGTCGTGGAGGACCGGTCGGGAGCCGTAGCGACTGGCCGGTGCGGCCATGCCGAAAGGCTTAGCCTTGCGACGCCGTTGGCCGCCTCTGTCGTCAGGCTCGCTGATACGTCTCCGTCGTATCCATAATTTTTTATTGTTCCATGCCAATATTATTCAATTTTTATATATTTTTGGCAACTTTTTATACTATTTTTGGGACTAACATATTGATCCAGTGCCCAGTGCCAGTTCCTGTTTGTTGCATGTTTTATATTTCGCAGAAACCCCATATCAAACGGAGTCCAAACGGGATAAAAACGGACGGAGATCATATTTGAAATATTTGTGATTTTTTGGAAGAAAAACCAACGCAAGGCGGTGCCCGAGGGGGCCACGAGGCAGGGGGGCGCGCCCTAGGGGGGCAGGCGTGCCCCTGACCCTTGTGGGCACCCCGTAAGGCGGTTGATGCTCTTCTTTTGCCGCAAGAAAGCTAATTTTCGGCGAAAAATCTGGGCAAAGGTTTCAATCCAATCAAAGTTACGGATCTCCGGATATATAAGAAACGGTGAAAGGGCAGAATCTGAAAACGCAGAAACAGAGAGAGACAGAGAGACAGATCCAATCTCGGAGGGGCTCTCGCCCCTCCCACGCCATGGGAGCCAAGGACCAGAGGGGAAACCCTTCTTCCATCTAGGGAGAAGGTCAAGGATGAAGAAGAAGAAGGGGGCTCTCTCCCCCTTGCTTCCGGTGGCGCCAGAACGCCGTCGGGGGCCACCATCATCACCATGATCTACACCAACACCACCATCATCTTCACCAACATCTCCATCACCTTCCCCCATCTATATTCAGCGGTCCACTCTCTCGTAACCCTCTGTACCCTCTACTTAAACATGGTGCTTTATGCTTCATATTATTATCCAATAATGTGTTGCCATCCTATGATGTCTGAGTAGATTTTCATTGTCCTACCGGTGATTGATGAATTGCTATGATCGGTTTAATTTGCTTGTGGTTATGTTGCTGTCCTATGATGCCCTCCGTGTCGCGCAAGCGTGAGGGATTCCCGCTGTAGGGTGTTGCAGTATGTTCATAATTCGCTTATAGTGGGTTGCTTGAGTGACAGAAGCATAACCCGAGTAAGGGGGTTGTGACGTATGGGATAAAGGGGACTTGATACTTTAATGCTATGGTTGGGTTTTACCTTAATGATCTTTAGTAGTTGCGGATGCTTGCTAGAGTTCCAATCATAAGTGCATATGATCCAAGAAGAGAAAGTATGTTAGCTTATGCCTCTCCCACCACTACAAAAAAAAAGACACATCCATGACATTTTGGGCCGAACGAAAATTTTCCTGTCATACTTATGACACTTCTATGACGATAATTGTGACAAAACCCGGTATCATCATAGATGTGGTGGGCTCCTACTTCTATGACAAAAAATCATGACAGAAAATGGGCTTTTCGTCCTGGGCGGGCCGGAGACGCATCTGCATGACATTCTTTGGGCCGTCCATGACGGAAAAACCATGGTAGAAGCGAGGGCGAGGAAAATTTCGGGGAGTTCCCGGTTACGGTGGGTGGCCAGGGGCCGAGCGATGCACGTTTCTCTCGTACACATACGCGCGTGCGTGCGAGGTGTTGGCTCTAACTGAACCCGAGCAAGGTGTTGGGCTCTAACTGAACCCGAGCGATTGCACTACAGGCTACGCGTTACTGAACCCGAGCGATCGATCGATGGCTATTAACTGAACCCGATCGAGTGATTCCTTCGCTAATGCTGCTAACTGAAGCCGATCGATGCTGCCTCTGGATGAACAGTGAGTGTTGCAGGGGGGTTTGGAT
>NC_041385.1:47723681-47786096 GCF_002162155.2 Triticum dicoccoides
GATCGAGCCGGTTGGGGCTGGATGAACAGGACCCTGTGGAGGGCTGGATGAACAGGACGACCCCGTGGAGGGCTGGATGAACAGTAGACGGTGGAGGGGTGGATGAACAGTAGCCCGTGGAGGCATGGTTGAACAGTAGCCGGTGGAGTAGCGCATGGTGAAGGCTGGATGAACAGGAGCCCGTGGAGGCTGGAGGAGGTCGACTGTGGATGAACAGTAGCCCGTGGAGGCTAGAGGAGGTCGACGGTGGAGATGAACAATATCCCATGGAGTCCCGTTTTACGGTACGCCACACCTCTCCCGATGAACAGGACCCCCGTTTCGACCGTAGCGCTCCAAGACAAGTCCGTTTCGTCCGTTTTGTGGTACGCCACACCCCTCCCGATCAACAGGACCCCCGTTTTGACCGTAGGAGGTCCGTTACCTCTGTTTTGCGGTACTCCAGACCCCTCCCGATGAACAGGATCCCGTTTCGAACGTGGCCGGTCAAACACAAGGCAGTTTCCTCCGTTCTGCGGTACGCCAGGCCTCGTTTACATCGCCTGTTCTGTCCAAGCCCTCCCGATGAACACGACGACGCATTTCGTTCCGACCCAGCCGGTTAGCTCCCCATGAACACGGTGACGATGCTGTTTCTCCGTTCCGACCCAGCCATGTACACGAGCCCTGGCCGTATGTATGCGTGAGTAGGCGTTTGGGACCCCGCCCGTATGTACACATACGTGGCCGTATTTTCTTTCTTGCACACTGGCCGCTCTACGTACGTGTACATGCTACGTGCGTGCCTCTACTACGACACGTGCGCGCCTCTACTACGACACGTGCGCGCCTCTACATCCACCAGTATGTACGTACACGTTCGCGACCAGAATGACAATGCTACGTACGCTTCGACCAGGTGGGTCCCAACTGTCAGGCACTTCTTTGCATGCGAAGATGTAGATGGTGGGTCCCATCAGTCAGGGAGGCAAATTGTTTTTTTCCCTGGACGTACTTCCTTGCGTGCGAAGAGGTAGCTGGTGGGTCCCAACAGTCAGGGGGTGAATCATTTTTTTCACGAAATACGATGGTCCGTCCGGTGGGTCCCCGCTGTCAGGTGGAGGAATAATTATTTTGCGCGTAATAAGGAGGCACTTCCTTGCGGCTGTCGTGGACCCAGCTGTCAGCCTCTCCACATATAGTACTCTTTCGATGGAAGTCGGTCGTTGATCACACTGACCACGCCGCACCGAGAGCACCACGACGGTGGACGACGGCGAGGCCTAGGAAGGGGACGACACGGAGCCGGGGAAGACGCAGAAGTGGATGCCCACATGAAGAGGAGTACGAGGGTTCACTGGTTCGGCTGTGGTGTGAGGGTGCCATCGCCGTAGAATAACATGGGGTGTGGGTGAGTAGAGGGATGGCCTGGCCAGCGGTGGGAGTAGTAGGGGGCGGTGAGGCCTCCGCGGCATCACAGCCGGCCAAGGGAGGCAGGAGCATGCGACACGACCGGCGCTGCTTTGGGTGGCTGGAGCATGAAGACCAGAGGTTGAAGAAGCACTACGGCCGTTGGATGGACATCGTACAGTCACTGGAGCTAGAATCGTTCATATTGACTAAGTTGACAAAGCCCTCCATCCCCATCAACTTAGTAGGCCCACAAGTCAGCCTCCCACCAAGGTGAGTCCCAGCTAGCAGGGGGAGTATTCATTTTTTTTGTGCGTAATAAGGAGGAATTTCTGGTGGGTCCGAGCTGACAGCGGGGGGAACGTTTTTTTGCAAAATACAGAGGCCCTTCTGGTGGGTCCCAGCTATCAGGTGAAGGAATCAGTATTTTGCGCGTAATAAGGAGGCATTTCCCGGTGTGGGCCCCTACTGTCAGACCTCTTCCGATGGCTGTTGTTTGTTGATCATGTTGACCTCGCCGCGCCGAGAGCACAAACGCGGTGGACGAAGGCGAGGCCCAGGAAGAGAACCACCCAGAGCCGGCGAAGCCACTGCAGCGGATGCCCACGCTGAGGGGAGTACGAGCGCTGACTGGTCGGCTGCGGGGTGAGGCTGACATCGCCGGAAAATAACAAGATGTGTGGGTGGTTAGAGGGATGGCCTGGCGGCAGCACAACCACCCACAGGAGGATGGCCTGGCGGTGCTGCTTTAGGTGGCTGGAGCAGGAAGATCAGAGATTGAAGAAGCACGGCGGCCGTTGGATGGACATCCAACAGTTACTGTTGTGTGTTGACTAAGTTGGCAAAGTCTTGCGTACGCGTCAATTTTTTTTCCGGACTGCGTCATTGTCAACCTAGTAGGCCCAGAAGTCAGCCTCCAAATCTGTGGAAAACAACATACAACCCATTAGCCATTATTTTCAATAATTTACGGCCCATTTGCTAATTCTTAAGGATATTTGAAGCCCATATTCTTTTTATTAGCATTACAAACCATATATTCTGGGCACTACTAAAAAATTCAACGAAATTTTGCATATTTCGATGGGGTCCGAACTCTTTTAATCACGAAATTTCGATTCACGTTAAAAATAGTTTTCAAAAAATTATATCAAAATAAAATTCAAAAACAATTCTCCACAAAAAAAATGAATGAAATTTAGAATCTTAACTAGCAAGATGCCCGTTCGTTGCACGGAACATGAAGATACATTTGTATGAGTAGTTTATCTTGTGGGAGAAAAGATAATATTTTAATGTAATTGCCAGTTGGCTTTGGTTTTTATAAGAGTAGAGAGTAGAGAAATCGTGAAAAAAATGATATTTTAATGCAATTGCTGGTTGGCTTTGATTTAAAAATTTACAGCCCATTTCCCACAACTTATAGCCCATTTTCTGGGGAAGCCCATTTCTTACAACTTACATCCCTCCTCGTCTTGAAAGATTTGCAGCCCAGCAGGGCTGAGAAAAGCAAGTAGGCCTCGGTTTTGGTATTCTAAAAAAAAAGAACTGGGCTAGCCTATTTCAGAAAGAAAAAATATATCAACTGGGCTCGTCATGTGCTTAATAAAAGCGTAAGCGTGGTCTAAACGGGCCACAACCCCCGCACAACGCGCATTTGAGCTCCGTCTCTGAAACTAAAAAACAACTGGGCGAGCTGCTGGGTCCTTGGTGTTATCCGCTCATTGTGTAATTTTCTCGTTTATTGACTACATTGACAATGGCGTGGGACCTAGTTGTCAAACAATTAGGAGGAAGTATTTTTTGGCTTGTAATAATGAGGCACCTGCTTGCGAAATGCAATGACCCTGGTGGGTCCCTACTGTCAGCCTCTCCACGTACAGTCATCTCCTGATTCCTCTTGGTTGTTGACCATGTTGACAACGCCAGACGACGGTGGGCACAGCGAGCGAACCAAGGTAGAGAACGACGGCGAGGCCTCGGACGGGAACGCACGACAACCGTGGAAGATGCGGCAGTGTAGTGGCAGGTGGAGGGGAGTACGAGGGCAACAACATGCAACTCAAGCATACAAATGGTACAAAAAGCCCAAGGATTAATTGTTCATCAAATTTTTAGACAAAACCCAGATTGAATATGACAGTAACATCTAACTCAACCACTCTTTTTTGCAGTCACAAGCAAATGGATCGGTCTGATCCATAAAATCAACATCCTATGCAAAAATATATATTCCAGGATGACTACAACTTGTTGTAAATAGAAGCCGAGCACATTTAGAAGCCCATTTGTCCACCTGAAACTTCTTTTTTTGCTGTTCAACATGTCCGTCCGTGAGAAATCTCTTGCTGTAAAAATTAAGCCTCATGGACAATAGTAACCCCGCATTCAACAGGAAGAATGTGACAAAGCTTCTGTTTGCCTGGTTGGATGCATATCGTCCCATCGTTATTGTCCTCAAACGAATGTCATGAGAACTGAGAAAATCCTTGTGCTTATTACGCCACCGATTGGTTACATGTTTTTCTCCATGTGGTTCTGCCTAAGTAGACAGGAAGATTGAAAACAGTTAAGGTCTGAAAAAAGAGTATGTCGAAAGAACGACAACTAAACAGTTAATTCTAGTACAATATATACGGGCTTTCAATGTGCATGAAATCATCACCTCTATGTATAAATTCTCCAGAGATCGAAAGCATCGCAACAAGCCAATAATTATGTCCAGATCAAAACTATACATTCTGATATATATGATCTTGACAGAATCTAGCAGCATTGATAGGCTATCAATGGACGAACTCTTCATTGAGCATATAACATAATATTAGTACCCAAAGTGTACTCCAAGATGATATAAAACTTATGCGCATAAATGAAAAATGTAGCATATGATTACAAATGTGTAGATGATAATATACGGTACCTGAAAAAGTGAGGAGCCAAACACCAACTCCTTGTGATTATTAAACTGGTCACGAATTACACCCAAGGTCTCTAGTTTGGGCGCAGAGACGGCAATTATTTCTGAAGGTGTATAGCAATTATGAAGGAGCAACCTTTCAAGTGAAGGGGCATCTTTGATGATGAGCTGCTGTCCTTTAAAACAAATTCTGATGCTTTTTAGGTGAGGCGACTTTGTTTGGAGACAACTGATACCGATTTCTATTCCCAAAACAATCAGCAAGCGCTCCAGGGCAGGGCAACTGGAGTGGATGATGCTGTGCAATGAGGCCTCGGACAGATAAACCACCACAAGCGAAAATTTGTTTAGCAGTGGGAGTCGAAGCATTTGTACCAGATTGTCTGGTAGATGGCACCGGGCGAAGGTGGCAGTGTGGAGAGAGGAGGAAAACCGCGAGATGGACAATGGTGGTGTGGGCACGAATTCTTGGTGTGTTCGTGGTATGAAACTTTTGTGGTAATGGTACAACTCAAACTGCTGGAGTTTTCCGAATTCAGGGAATGTCAGCCAAGCGTCCACCTTGCCGGGTATGGGCAGCAGGTAGCGTGTCAGGATGCAGAGGCATTGAACGGGGCCCTGCTGGTGAGAAGAGATGATGGCTCTGAGGAGATCAAATTCAGGAAGGACAGATATCTGACGACAGTCGAGATTGAGGGGCGCGGTGCGCCATAGAGGGCGCCACCGAGTTGAGAGGACTTGTGTGCGGCAGCAATCCTTGGCGGGGAGAAGTGAGATGATCTCCTCAAGGATGACTTCCGGGAGATTGCTGATGCAGTCCACCAGAGATTCTACCGGTTCCTCAGATCCGGGTGGGGGGGGGGGCTCGTCGCTTCTCCCCGCGCTACCGGGTGCGGGATCTACAACCGGCGTCGCCACTGGCGGGAGCCTCATCTTCTTGGCGCTGGGGCCAGCCGACTCCATTTTGCTTGTGGGCATCGCACTGAGCTCACGGGTTTGAGAAAAGTAGCCAGAGACGAGTCTAGTGGCAGTGCGAGTGGGGAAGAAGGAGGGCTGGGGATTTCTGTAGGAGTGGAAGAAGAGGAGCAGGCGTTTTCTGTACAAGTGAGGAAGAAGGTGAGCGGGGTTTTCTGGACGAGTGAGGAAGATTGGGGAGCGGGGGAATTGGGGGGGAGACGGAAGCGGGAGAGCGAGCCGTTCGTGTTTATAAGGCCCGCTGCACTAACTACTCGCTTTTTTCCAAGAACCGCTCTCTTCTTTTGTGTTGCTGCATTGGAGCTGGCGCATGGACCTGGCTGACTGGCCATGCATGCAGGATGCATGTGCCCGCCGGCCACTGCATGCGCCTGGCTTGTTACTAGGACTATTTAATAGGGTGGTTACGGAGTAAATTAAGGAGATTTATTTTCTCTGTGTGCATCCACCAAATTAGAGGATGCGGTACTGGATACAAACACTCACATTAAACTAAGCTTCAGAAGATATGGTATGCATACTAACATTCAGAAGAACAAAAGTTCAGCATGTCTATGCATCTCAATGATTCACCATACTATAACCAATACAAAGCTATGAGAAGGTGTGGAAATAAATAAAATCGGTCGATGCTTCTCTGAGCAAAGGGCCTCCCTGCGCACGCATTAATTTCCTGGGCATGCTTGTTTCTTCTCAATGTTGCGAGCACTTTGAGCATGTTGGCAACTCCATGGCTAGCTAGCTGCCTCATCTTGCAATTGATGCTAACACATTTGCAGCAAACACATGGGGCAATAGAGATGACTCAACGTGAGTCCATATGGTGCAGTTCTCCTGAAATCATATTCATTGTCCTGAATCTGAAAACATAGGAAAACAATAGCTATACTTAAATGGTGTTGCAAAACAGTAGCACATATCAATAGCTCGGCATGACAAAACACGATCATCTGGACGAAGGAGATACTGACCTGCCTGAGGAAGATTATATATAATTTCATAAGTCCTTGGTTGATTTCCACCTTTGGCTGCACTGCTTGTTTGCTCCTCCACACATGATAGGATCGTTCCGCACTGCATTCAGCAAGTCAACGTACAAATAAGCTAATTTCATCTTGCGGTGGTCATTGTACCTAGTTACGAATGTAGGAATACCTGGAGCACCATGAGGTTAGCTGACAGCAGGTAGATGCAGCCATATAAATTTTGTGCGGTGCTACCAATATTGAGGTTTGTATCCCTTCCCATTATGAGAATTATTCTTGAAGTTGGTAGAATGTGACGGCTTGTTCTTTGCATCAAACTTGCCTTTCCCCTGAGATTTGTTCTTGTTGTTTCGGGGCTGGTTGGGATGGAAGTTCTTCTCGTGTACCATGTGGGCACTAGAAGCTCCCTCAGTGACCCGAGCACGTGTGTCTTTTGCTCTCGCCTTCTCCTCAAAATCAAGAGTGCTAATGGGATCCAAAACAGAAAACTCATGTCTCTTGTTTTTCAGAGAAGTAGCAAAATCGTTCCACGAAGGTGGAAGCTTGGCAATGATGGTCCCAACAACAAATTTGTCCGACAACACACACTTAAAGTACTCAAGTTCCTTAGAGAGTGACTGTATCTCATGAGTCTGCTGAATAACAGAGTGCCCATCAGTCATCTTGTAGTCACAGAATTGCTCCATGACATACAACTCGTTGCTAGCGCCCGAGGGCCCAAACATGGCCTCGAGCGCAACCCACATGTCTTTGCCGCTATCAAACGACATATATGAATCCACAATGGAATCGTCAAGAACACTCAGTAGGGCGGCTTTGAAGAGGGTATCCATGTTTTGAAAAGCTTCCTGCTGTGTAGGATTAAGATCGCCCTCAGGCTTACCCTTAGTGGTGTCACAGCAGTACATGATCTGAAACCAATATACTGCTCTTGTGCGCCACCTTTTATATTGCACCCCCTTAAAAGTAGGCGACTTCAAAAGTGCAGCAAAACCACTTGGAGTAAATTGCCTGTAATCAGGTTTTTGGATTGGATTGTTGAATATATGAGCAATTTAGTATGAGATTTAATCCGAATCAGTAGTAAATAGATCATGACGACAATTGCAAACATCAAAGTAATGATGCAGACTAAACCAGGAGGACATAATCACATACTGTATAGCGGGAGTAGAACCAATGTGGTTGATGTTGTCACTCATGTTGTTGACGAAGAGGTTACCGAGGTCGGGGAAGAAGGCTGTCGTTGAGGAAGTCATCGCTGGCAGCAGTCACATGAGTGTGCTCCAGAAAAACTTGATCGCCCCTCTCCCATACAGGATCATGAAAGGCAGGGTTCGGAGGACTGCTGTCCCTTCTCATGGTGCACGCCGGAAGGAGGGCTGGAGAAGAATTGCGTGGTGGCGCTAAGATCTGGAACAGTGCGAAACCATATGATATAACGACGGCTAGGGTAGAGCATGTCAGGTGGGTCGTGCGAGTATAATAGTAGGCCTTTGGCCCCCAAACCCCACGTCCAAGTCAATAATAGCTCAAAAAAAGTCAATAATAGCCCCACCAAGGTTTGTCTAAAAAAACAGAGTAATTAAGGCGTCCATTAGTCCCTTTAGTATAAATACTATATCATAAATAATGGCCCCACCTTTTGTCTCACAAAGTATGTTGGAGTACAACCGGCTACACGTTTACAATCCGCTTCTCTTCTCTCTCCTCTTCTCTCTCCTTCAACTAAGCACAAATACTATATTTAAATCCTTATAGCCTGCTTATGTCATCTAATTGTAGTACTTGCTCTAAAGTTACTCTCCACTGTGTAGTCTGAAATGTCGGGCGTGCAGCGGGCGGTGCTCTCGGTCGGCGTGCCGCTTCAACGGCGGAGGCAATGAGAGGTTGCATCGCCCTGACATCAATGTGGAGCGGCGGGCTCACCTGGCGCCGGGAGGGAAGCGCGCGCGGGAGGGGGGAGGGGTTTTTGTTGGGCCAAGAAGGTGAGAAGCTAACTTGGGATCGGTCCGGACGGGGAAATATCATGTGCTCCCATACTCTGCATATGACACTAGTCTATGTTACTACTCCCTCCTTTCCGGTTTATAGAGATGTTTAGAGTAACATAGTAATATGTTTGTTGGAAATATGCCCTAGAGGCAATAATAAAAGGACTATTATTATATTTCCTTGTTCGTGATAATTGTGTTTTAGTCATGCTATAATTGTATTATCCGGAAATCGTAATACACGTGTGAATACATAGACCACAATATGTCCCTAGTGAGCCTCTAGTTGACTAGCTCGTTGATCAACAGATAGTCATGGTTTCCTGACTATGGGCATTGGATATGATTGATAACGGGATCACATCATTAGGAAAATGATGTGATGGACAAGACCCAATCCTAAGCATAGCACAAGATCGTGTAGTTCGTTTTGCTAGAGCTTTTCCAATGTCAAGTATTTTTTCCTTAGACCATGAGATCGTGTGACTCCCGGATACCGTAGGAGTGCTTTGGGTGTACCAAACATCACAACGTAACTGGGTGACTATAAAGGTGCACTGCAGGTATCTCCGAAAGTGTCTGTTGGGTTGACACGGATCGAGACTGGGACTTGTCACTCCGTATGATGGAGAGGTATCTCTGGGCCCACTCGGTAGTGCATCATCATAATGAGCTCAAAGTGATCAAGCGTCTGGTCACGGGATCATGCATTACAGTACGAGTAAAGTGACTTGCCGGTAACGAGATTGAACGAGGTATTGGGATACTGGCGATCGAATCTCGGGCAAGTAACATATCGATTGACAAAGGGAATTGTATACGGGGTTGATTGAATCCTCGACATCATGGTTCATCCGATGAGATCATCGAGGAGCATGTGGGATCCAACATGGGTATCCAGATCCCGCTGTTGGTTATTGACCGGAGAGCCGTCTGGGTCATGTCTACATGTCTCCCAAACCCGTAGGGTCTACACACTTAAGGTTCGGTGACGCTAGGGTTGTAGAGATATGAGTATGCAGCAAACCGAAAGTTGTTCGGAGTCCCGGATGAGATCCCGGACGTCATGAGGAGTTCCGGAATGGTCCGGAGGTAAAGAATTATATATGGGAAGTCGTGTTTCGGCCATCAGGAAAGTTTTGGGGGTCACTGGTATTGTACCGGGACCACCAGAAGGGTCCCGGGGGTCTACCGGGTGGGGCCACCCATCCCAGAGGGCCCCATTGGCTGAAGTGGGAGGGGAACCATCCCCTGGTGGGCTGGTGCGCCCCCCCTGGGCCCCCCTCTGTGCCTAGGGTTGGGAACCCTAGGGGAGGAGGCGCCTCCACTTGCCTTGGGGGGCACTCCACCCCCCTGGCCGCCGCTCCCCTTGGGAGATCCCATCTCCAGGGCCGGCGCCCCCCGGGATCCATATATAAAGAGGGAGGGGAGGGCATCCGCACCCTGAAGTCTTGGCGCCTCCCTCTCCCCTGCTACACCTCTCCCTCTCGCAGAAGCTCGGCGAAGCTCTGCCGGAACCCTGCTGCATCCACCACCACGCCGTCGTGCTGCTGGATCTTCATCAACCTCTCCTTCCCCCTTGCTGGATCAAGAAGGAGGAGACGTCACGCTGACCGTACGTGTGTTGAACGCGGAGGTGCCGTCCGTTCGGCGCTAGGATCTCCGGTGATTTGGATCACGACGAGTACGACTCCCTCAACCCCGTTCTCTTGAACACTTCCGCTCGTGATCTACAAGGGTATGTAGATGCACTCCCCTCTCTCGTTGCTAGATGAACTCATAGATGGATCTTTGTGAACGTAGGAATTTTTTTATTTTATGCAACGTTCCCCAACAGTGGCATCATGAGCTAGGTCTATGCGTAGTTCTCTATTGCACGAGTAGAACACAAATCTGTTGTGGGCGTAGATGTTGTCAAGTTTCTTGCCGCTACTAGTCTTATTTTGCTTCAGCGGTATTGTGGGATGAAGCGTCCCGGACCGATCTTACACGTACGCTTACGTGAGACAGGTTCCACCGACTGACATGCACTAGTTGCATAAGGTGGCTAGCGGGTGTCTGTCTCTCCCACTTTAATTGGAGCGGATTCAATGAAAAGGGTCCTTATGAAGGGTAAATAGAAGTTGACAAATCACGTTGTGGCTTTTTCGTAGGTAAGAAAACGTTCTTGCTAGAACCCTATTGCAGCCACATAAAAGATGCAACAATAATTAGAGGACGTCTAACTTGTTTTTGCAGCAATTGCCTTGTGATGTGATATGGCCAAAAGTTGTGATGAATGATGAATGATATATTGTGATGTATGATATCATGTTCTTGTAATAGGAATCACGACTTGCATGTCGATGAGTATGACAACCGGCAGGAGCCATAGGAGTTGTCTTAATTATCATATGACCTGCGTGTCAATGATTTAATGCCATGTAATTACTTTACTTTATTGCTAAACCGTTAGCCATAGTAGTAGAAGTAATAGTTGGCGAGCAACTTCAGGGAGACACGATGATGGAGATCATGGTGTCATGTCGGTGACGAAGATGATCATGGAGCCCCGAAGATGGAGATCAAAGGAGCTATATGATATTGGCCATATCATGTCACTACTATATAATTGCATGTGATGTTTATTATGTTTATGCATCTTGTTTACTTAGAACAACGGTAGTAAATAAGATGATCCCTTATAATAATTTCAAGAAAGTGTTCCCCCTAACTGTGCGCCGTTGCTAAAGTTCGTCGTTTCAAAGCACCACGTGATGATCGGGTGTGATAGATTCCTATGTTCACATACAACGGGTGTAAGACAGTTTTACACATGCAAAACACTTAGGGTTAACTTGACGAGCCTAGCATGTACAAACATGGCCTCGGAGACCGAAAGGTCGAACATGAGTCGTATGGAAGATACGATCAACATGGAGATGTTCACCGATGATGACTAGTCCGTCTCACGTGATGATCGGACACGACCTAGTCGACTCGGATCATGTAACACTTAGATGACTAGAGGGATGTCAAATCTGAGTGGGAGTTCATTAAATAATTTGTTTAGATGAACTTAATTATCATGAACTTAGTCTAAAAATCTTTGCAAAAATGTCTTGTAGATCAAATGGCCAACACTCATGTCAACATGAACTTCAACGCGTTCCTAGAGAAAACCAAGCTGAAAGATGATGGTAGCAACTATACGTACTGGGTCCGGAACCTGAGGATCATCCGCATAGCTGCCAAGAAAGCATATGTCCTAGAAGGACCGCTAGGTGAAGCACCCATCCCAGAGAACCAAGACGTTATGAACGCTTGGCAGTCACGTGCTGATGATTACTCCCTCGTTCAGTGCGGCATGCTTTACAGCTTAGAACCGGGGCTCCAAAAGCGTTTTGAGCAACACAGAGCATATGAGATGTTCGAGGAGCTGAAAATGGTTTTCCAAGCTCATGCCCGGGTCGAGAGATATGAAGTCTCCGACAAGTTCTATAGTTGTAAGATGGAGGAAAATAGTTCTGTCAGTGAGCACATACTCAAAATGTCTGGGTTGCACAACCGCCTGTCCCAGCTGGACATTAACCTCCCGGACGAGGCGGTCATTGACAGAATCCTTCAGTCGCTCCCACTGAGCTACAAGAGCTTTGTGATGAACTACAATATGCAGGGGGTGGTGAAAACTATTCCTGAAGTATTTTCAATGCTGAAGTCGGCAAAGGTAGAAATCAAGAAAGAACATCAAGTGTTGATGGTCAATAAAACCACCAAGTTCAAGAAGTGCAAGGGTAAGAAGAACTTCAAGAAGGACGTCAAGGATGTTGCCATACCCGGTAAGCCAGTTGCTGGGAAGAAGTCAAAGAATGGACCCAAGTCTGAGACTGAGTGCTTTTATTGCAAAGGGAAGGGTCACTGGAAGCGGAACTGCCCCAAATACTTAGCGGACAAGAAGGCCGGCAACACTAAAGGTATATGTGATATACATGTAATTGATGTGTACCTTACCAGTACTCGTAGTAACTCCTGGGTATTTGATACCGGTGTCGTTGCTCATATTTGTAACTCACAGCAGGAGCTGCAGAATAAGCGGAGACTAGCGAAGGACGAGGTGACGATGCGCATCGGGAATGGTTCCAAGGTCGATGTGGTCGCCGTCGGCACGCTGCCTCTACATTTACCCACGAGATTAGTTTTAAACCTCAATAATTGTTATTTAGTGCCAAGTTTGAGCATGGACATTGTATCTGAATCTCGTTTAATACGAGATGGCTACTCATTTAAATCTGAGAATAATGGTTGTTCTATTTATATGAGTGATATGTTTTATGGTCATGCCCGATGGTCAATGGTTTATTCTTAATGAATCTCGAACGTAATGTTACACATATTCATAGTGTGAATACCAAAAGATGTAAAGTTGATAACGATAGTCCCACATACTTGTGGCACTGCCGCCTTGGTCACATTGGTGTCAAGCGCATGAAGAAGCTCCATGCTGATGGACTTTTAGAGTCTCTCGATTATGAATCATTTGACACATGCGAACCATGCCTCATGGGCAAAATGACCTAGACTCCGTTCTCTGGAACAATGGAGCGAGCAACCAACTTATTGGAAATCATACATACCGATGTGTGCGATCCAATGAGCGTTGAGGCTTGCGGAGGATATTGTTATGTTCTCACTCTCACTGATGACTTGAGTAGATATGGGTATGTCTACTTGATGAAACACAAGTCTGAAACCTTTGAAAAGTTCAAGGAATTTCAGAATGAGGTAGAGAATCAACGTGATCGAAAGATAAAGTTCTTACGATCAGATCGTGGAGGAGAATATTTAAGTCACGTATTTGGTACGCACTTAAGGAAATGTGGAATCGTTTCACAACTCACGCCGCCTGGAACACCTCAGCATAACAGTGTGTCCGAACGTCGTAATCGCACTCTATTGGATATGGTGCGAACTATGATGTCTCTTACTGATTTACCGCTATCATTTTGGGGATACGCTCTAGAGACAGCTACATTCACTTTAAATCGGGCTCCGTCTAAATCCGTTGAGACAACACCATATGAATTATGGTTTGGGAAGAAACCTAAGCTGTCGTTTCTAAAAGTTTGGGGATGCGATGCTTATGTCAAGAAACTTCAACCTGAAAAGCTCGAACCCAAGTCGGAAAAATTTGTCTTCATAGGATACCCTAAGGAAACCATTGGGCATACCTTCTACTTAAGATTCGAGGGCGAGATCTTTGTTGCCAAGAATGGATCCTTTCTGGAAAAAGAGTTTCTCTCGAAAGAAGTAAGTGGGAGGAAAGTAGAACTCGATAAAGTACTACCTCTTGAACCGGAAAGTAGTGCAGCTCAGGAAAATGTTCCTGTGGTGCCTACACCGACTGGAGAGGAAATTAATGATGATGATCAAGGTACTTCGGATCAAGTTGCTACTGAACTTCGTAGGTCCACAAGGACACGTTCCACACCAGAGTGGTATGGCAACCCTGTCCTGGAAATCATGTTGTTAGACAATGGTGAACCTTCGAACTATGAAGAAGCGATGGCGGGCCCAGATTCCAACAAATGGCTTGAAGCCATGCAATCCAAGATAGAATCCATGTATGAAAACAAAGTATTGACTTTGACAGACTTGCCCGAGGATCGGCGAGCGATAGAAAACAAATGGATCTTTAAGAAAAAGACGGATGCAGATGGTAATGTTACCATCTATAAAGCTCGACTTGTCGCTAAGGGTTATCGGCAAGTTCAAGGGGTTGACTACGATGAGACTTTCTCTCCCGTAGCGAAGCTGAAGTCCGTCGGAATCATGTTAGCAATTGCCGCATACTATGATTATGAGATATGGCAGATGGACGTCAAAACGGCTTTCCTTAACGGCTATCTTAAGGAAGAACTGTATATGATGCAGCCGGAAGGTTTTGTCGATCCTAAGAATGCTAACAAGGTATGCAAGCTCCAGCGATCCATTTATGGGCTGGTGCATGCATCTCGGAGTTGGAACATTCGCTTTGATGAGATGATCAAAGCGTTTGGGTTTATGCAGACTTATGGAGAAGCCTGCGTTTACAAGAAAGTGAGTGGGAGCTCTATAGCATTTCTCATATTATATGTAGATGACATACTTTTGATGGGAAATGATATAGAACTTTTGGACAGCATTAAGGCCTACTTGAATAAGTGTTTTTCAATGAAGGACCTTGGAGAAGCTGCTTACATATTAGGCATCAAGATCTATAGGGATAGATCGAGACGCCTCATAAGTCTTTCACAAAGCACATACCTTGATAAGATATTGAAGAAGTTCAAAATGGATCAGTCCAAGAAAGGGTTCTTGCCTGTATTGCAAGGTGTGAGATTGAGCTCGGCTCAATGCCCGACCACGGCAGAAGATAAAGAAGAGATGAGTGTCATCCCCTATGCGTCAGCCATAGGATCTATTATGTATGCCATGCTGTGTACCAGACCTGATGTAAACCTTCTCGTAAGTTTGGTAGGAAGGTAGCAAAGTAATCCCGGCAAGGAACACTGGACGGCGGTCAAGAATATCCTGAAGTACCTGAAAAGGACAAAGGACATGTTTCTCATTTATGGAGGTGACGAAGAGCTCGTCGTAAAGGGTTACGTCGACGCTAGCTTCGACACAGATCTGGATGACTCTAAGTCACAAACCGGATACATGTATATGTTGAATCGTGGAGCAGTAAGCTGGTGCAGTTGCAAGCAGAGCGTCGTGGTGGGATCTACATGTGAAGCGGAGTACATGACAGCCTCGGAGGCAGTGCATGAAGCAATATGGATGAAGGAGTTCATCACCGACCTAGGAGTCATACCCAATGCGTCGGGGCCAATCACTCTCTTCTGTGACAACACTGGAGCTATTGCCCTTGCTAAGGAGCCCAGGTTTCACAAGAAGACCAGGCACATCAAGCGTCGTTTCAACTCCATCCGTGAAAATGTTCAAGATGGAGACATAGATATTTGCAAAGTACATACGGATCTGAATGTTGCAGATCCGTTGACTAAACCTCTTCCGCGAGCAAAACATGATCAACACCAGAACTCTATGGGTGTTCGATTCATCACAATGTAACTAGATTATTGACTCTAGTGCAAGTGGGAGACTGTTGGAAATATGCCCTAGAGGCAATAATAAAAGGATTATTATTATATTTCCTTGTTTGTGATAATTGTCTTTTAGTCATGCTATAATTGTATTATCCGGAAATCGTAATACATGTGTGAATACATAGACCACAATATGTCCCTAGTGAGCCTCTAGTTGACTAGCTCGTTGATCAATAGATAGTCATGGTTTCTCGACTATGGGCATTGGATGTCATTGATAACGGGATCACATCATTAGGAGAATGATGTGATGGACAAGACCCAATCCTAAGCATAGCACAAGATCGTGTAGTTCGTTTTGCTAGAGCTTTTCCAATGTCAAGTATCTTTTCCTTAGACCATGAGATCGTGTAACTCCCGGATACCGTAGGAGTGCTTTGGGTGTACCAAATGTCACAACGTAACTGGGTGACTATAAAGGTGTACTACAGGTATCTCCGAAAGTGTCTGTTGGGTTGACACGGATCGAGACTGGGATTTGTCACTCCGTATGACGGAGAGGTATCCCTGGGCCCACTCGGTAGTGCATCATCATAATGAGCTCAAAGTGACCAAGTGTCTGGTCACGGGATCATGCATTACGGTACGAGTAAAGTGACTTGCCAGTAACGAGATTGGACGAGGTATTGGGATACCGACGATCGAATCTCGGGCAAGTAACATACCGATTGACAAAGGGAATTGTATACAGGGTTACTTGAATCTTCGACATCATGGTTCATTCGATGAGATCATCGAGGGGCATGTGGGAGCCAACATGGGTATCCAGATCCCGTTGTTGGTTATTGACCGGAGAGCCGTCTCGGTCATGTCTACATGTCTCCCGAACCCGTAGGGTCTACACACTTAAGGTTCAATGACGCTAGGGTTGTAGAGATATGAGTATGCAGCAAACCGAAAGTTGTTCGGAGTCCCGGATGAGATCCCGGACTTCACGAGGAGTTCCAGAATGGTCCGGAGGTAAAGAATTATATAGGGAAGTCGTGTTTCGGCCATCGGGAAAGTTTCGGGGGTCACCGGTATTGTACCGGGACCACCGGAATGGTCCTGGGGGTCCACCGGGTGGGGCCACCCATCCCGGAGGGCCCCATGAGCTGAAGTGGGAGGGGAACCAGCCCCTGGTGGGCTGGTGCGCCCCCCTAGGCCCCCCTCTGCGCCTAGGGTTGGGAACCCTAGGGGAGGGGGCGCCTCCACTTGCCTTGGGGGGCACTCCACCCCCCTAGCCGCCGCCCCCCTTGGGAGATCCCATCTCCAGGGCCGGCGCCCCCCTGGGGTCCCTATATAAAGAGGGGGGGTGGGAGGGCAGCTGCACCCTGAAGTCTTGGCGCCTCCCTCTCCCCTGCTACACCTCTCCCTCTCGAAGAAGCTCAACGAAGCTCTGTCGGAACCCTGCTGCATCCACCACCACGCCGTCGTGCTGCTGGATCTTCATCAACCTCTCCTTCCCCCTTGCTGGATCAAGAAGGAGGATACGTCACGCTGACCGTACATGTGTTGAACACGGAGGTGTCGTCCGTTCGGCGCTAGGATCTCCGATGATTTGGATCACGACAAGTACGACTCCCTCAACCCCATTCTCTTGAACACTTCCGCTCGCGATCTACAAGGGTATGCAGATGCACTCCCCTCTCTCATTGCTAGATGAACTCATAGATGGATCTTGGTGAACATAGGAATTTTTTATTTTATGCAACGTTCCCCAACAATGTTACAGTATAAGTTACTCCCCACTATGACCAGCCTTGGCCTCTCCCAGTGCTCCACCATGTATAGGTGCTAAGCCTGCCACGTAGGCATAAAATATGATGTGGCACCAATAAACTAAGCACCTATGCATTGAAGACTTGAGTTACTAAGCCATTTAATGCACTTAGCACCTCATCTAAGAGCATGGTCAATAGTATAGCCAGTTGCTGACTATAAGCCAGTGCCATGTCATCTACATCCCATCTTATAGTCAACATATACAATAGTATATCAAAAGAGTGTACTACTTTTTTATTATGTGGCCCACCTTTCGTTCTCACAAAGTGCCTAGGAGCAGATGCTAGAGCTGGCTCTTCACGAAGAGCCCGCTTACCTTCTCTCTCCTCTTCTCTTTCCTCCAACTAAGTAGAAATATACTAGTTTATTCCTTATAGCCCGTTGACTCAACTCTATTGTACTTGCTCTAACCACATTTAAGCACTTACTAGCACCTCCTTGATCGTGGACCTTGACGGTGTATGTCACCTTGTTTCTCATAATTTTCCTCATCATCATCTGAGTCCTAGAAGATCTCACCCACATCATCATTAGCATGCAGCCGCCTTGATAGACAACGTGCGCAGAAGGAGTAGAGGCGACTGGGGACGCACCACCACCACGTCATGGGCACTCCGTATGTGCTCGTGTGCGTGCAGCGTGTGTGTTTTTCCATCGGTGCTAGCTCGAAGGCCGAGGTTGCGGTCGTCTTCATCTTCGACTAGTAGTTGAGCAACTACAACAAAGAGGTGCTGCAAGAGATGGGTATGCGCCATTGCTTCCTCTTGAGCATTGCATTGGATTTCCCCGAAGAGGAGAGGATGATGCAGTAAAGTAGCGTAAGTATTTCCTCAGTTTTTGAGAACCAAGGTATCAATCCAGTAGGAGACCATGCACAAGTCCCTCGTACCTACACAAAACGATAGCTACTCGCAACCAACGCGATTAGGGGTTGTCAATCCCTTCACGGTCACTTACGAGAGTGAGATCTGATAGAGATGATAAATAATATTTTTGGTATTTTTGATAGATAGATGCAAAGTGAAAAGTAAAAGGCAAAGTAAAAACAAAGCAAATAAATAGAGCGATAGAGATTGATATGATGAGAATAGACCCGGGGGCCATAGGTTTCACTAGTGGCTTCTCTCAAGAGCATAAGTATTCTACGGTGGGTGAACAAATTACTGTTGAGCAATTGACAGAATTGAGCATAGTTATGAGCATATCTAGGAAATGATCATGTATATATGCATCACGTCCGAGACAAGTAGATCGAAATGATTCTGCATCTACTACTATTACTCTACTCATCGACCGCTATCCAGCATGCATCTAGAGTATTAAGTAAAAAACAGAGTAACGCCTTAAGCAAGATGACATGATGTAGAGGCATAAATTCATGCAATATGATAAAAAACCCATCTTGTTATCCTCGATGGCAACAATACAATACGTGCCTTGCAACCCTTTCTGTCACTGGGTAAGGACACCGCAAGATTGAACCCAAAGCTAAACACTTCTCCCATTGCAAGAACTACCAATCTAGTTGGCCAAACCAAACGGATAATTCGAAGAGACTTGCAAAGATAACTCAATCATACATAAAAGAATTCAGAGAAGATTCAAATATTTTCCATAGATAATACTGGATCATAAACCCACAATTCATCAGTCTCAACAAACACACCGCAAAAAGAGGATTACATCGAATAGTTCTCCACAAGAGAGGGGGAGAACATTGTATTGAGATCCAAAAAAAAGAAGCCATCTAGCTACTAGCTATGGACCCGAAGGTCTGAAGTAAACTACTAACACTTCATCGAAGAGGCTATGGTGTTGATGTAGAAGCCCTCCGTGGTAGATGCCCCCTCCGGTGGAGCTCCGGAACAGGCCCCAAGATGGGATCTCGTGGATACAGAAAGTTACGACGGTGGAATTAGGTTTTCGGCTCCTGTTCTGATCTGTCGGGGGTACGTTGGTATGTATAGGAGGAAGGAGTACGTCGGTGGAGCAACAATGGGCCCACGAGATAGGGGGCGCGCCCAGGGGGCCCCTCCACCCTCGTGGCCACCTCTAGCACTTCTTGGAGTAGGGTTCAAGCCTCCTGAATCACGTTCGGTGAGAAAATCACATTCCCGAAGGTTTCATTCCGTTTGGACTCCGTTTGATATTCCGTTTCTTTGAAACACTGAAAACAACAATTCTGAGCTGGGCCTCCGGTTAATAGGTTAGTCCCAAAAATAATATAAAAGTGGAAATTAAAGCCCAATATAGTCCAAAACAGTAGGTAAAGTAGCATGGAGCAATCAAAAATTATAGATATGTTGGAGACGTATCAGGCATCCCCAAGCTTAATTCCTGCTCATCCTCGAGTAGGTAAATGATAAATAAAGAAATTTTGATGCGGAGTGATACTTGGCATAATTTCAATGTAAATCTTCTTAATTGTGGCATGAATATTCAGATCCAAAAGATTCAAGACAAAAGTTCATATTGACATAAAAAATAATAATACTTCAAGCATACTAATCATAGCAATCATGTCTTCTCAAAATAGCATGGCTAAAGAAAGTTATCCCTACAATATCATATAGTCTAGCTGTTGCTCTATCTTCATCACACAAAGTATTTAATCATGCACAACCCCGATGACAAGCCAAGCAATTGTTTCATACTTTAGTAATCTCAAACTCTTTCAACTTTCACGCAATACATGAGCGTGAGCCATGGACATAACACTATAGGTGGAATAGAATGGTGGTTGTGTAGAAGACAAAAAGGAGAAGATAGTCTCACATCAACTAGGCATATCAACGGGCTATGGAGATTCCCATCAATAGATATCAATGTGAGTGAGTAGGGATTGCCATGCAACGGATGCACTAGAGCTATAAGTATATGAAAGCTCAACAAAAGAAACTAAGTGGGTGTGCATCCAACTTGCTTGCTCACGAAGACCTAGGGCACTTTGAGGAAGCCCATCATTGGAATATACAAGCCAAGTTCTATAATGCAAAATTCCCACTAGTATATGAAAGTGACAACATAGGAGACTCTCTATCATGAAGATCTTGGTGCTACATTGAAGCACAAGTGTGGTAAAAGGATATTAGCATTGTCCCTTCTCTCTTTTTCCCTCATTTTTTTATAAATTATTTTTTTGTTTGGGCCTTTTCTCTTTTTTTATGGCCTCTTTTTTTTTTCGTCCGGAGTCTCATCCCGACTTATGGGGGAATCATAGTCTCCATCATCCTTTCCTCACTGGGACAATGCTCTAATAATGATGATCATCACACTTTTATTTTTCTTACAACTCAACAATTACAACTCGATACTTAGAACAAAATATGACTCTATATGAATGCCTCCGGCGGTGTACCGGGATATGCAATGAATCAAGAGCGACATGTATGAAAATTATGAAGGTGGCCTTGCCACAAATACAATGTCAACTACATGTTCATGCAAAAAGCAATATGACAATGATGGAGCGTGTCATAATAAATAGAACGGTGGAAAGTTGCATGGCAATATATCTCGGAATGGCTATGGAAATGCCATAATTGGTAGGTATGGTGGCTGTTTTGAGGAAGGTATATGGTGGGTGTATGATACCAGCGAAAAGTGCGCGGTATTAGAGAGGCTAGCAAAGGCGGAAAGGTGAGAGTGCGTATAATCCATGGACTCAACATTAATCATAAGAACTCATGCACTTGTTGCAAAAATTTAGAAGTCATCAAAAACCAAAGCACTATGCGCATGCTCCTAGGGGGATAGATTGGTAGGAAAAGACCATCGCTCGTCCCCGACCACCACTCATAAGGAAGACAATCAATAAATAAAATTGTGCTCCAACTTCATCACAAAGCAGTTCACCATACATGCATGCTACGGGAATCACAAACTTCAACACAAGCATTATTTAAATTCATAATCACCCAACTAGCATCACTTTGATATTATCACCTTCATATCTCAAAACAATTATCAAGCATCAAACTTATCTTAGTGTTCAACGCACTCAAAAGAAAGTTTCACATATCTTGAATACCAAGTATATTAACATTAAGCAAATTACCATGCTATTAACGACTCTCAAAATAATCTAAGTGAAGAATGAGAGATCAATAGTTTCTTTTAAACAAATACACCACCGCGCTCTAAAAGATCTAAGTGAAGTACTAGAGCAAAAATTATCACGCTCAAAGGATATAAGTGAAGTACTATGAGCAAAACTTATCAAGCTCAAAAGATATAATTGAAGCACAAAGAGTATTCTAATAAATTCCAATTCATGTATGGCTCTCTCAAAAGGTGTGTACAGCAAGTATGATTGTGGTAAACTAACAAGCAAAGACACAAATAATACAAGACGCTCCAAGCAAAACACATGACATGTGGTGAATAAAAATATAGCTCCAAGTAAATTACCGATGGAAGTGGACGAAAGAGGGGATGCCTTCCGGGGCATCCCCAAGCTTTGACTTTTTGGTGTCCTTGGATTATCTTGGGGGTGCCATGGGCATCCCCAATCTTAGGCTCTTTCCACTCCTTGTTCCATAATCCATGAAAAGAATTCACCCAAAACTTGAAAACTTCACAACACAAAACTCAATAGAAATCTCGTGAGCTCTGTTAGTGAAAGAAAAGAAAAGACTACTTCAAGGTACTATAATGAACTAATTCTTTATTTATATTGGTGTTAAACCTACTGTATTCCAACTTCTCTATGTATTATAAACTATTTTACTAGCCATAGATTCATCAAAATAAGCAAACAACACACGCAAAACAGAATCTGGCAAAAACAGAACAGTCTGTAGCAATCTGTAACTAACGCAAACTTCTGGAACTCTAAATATTCTACCAAAATAGGAAATCCTGGAAATTGTTTTTATTGAACAGCAGCAAAAAGAATCAACGCAAAAGCACGTTCCTGTGATTTAACAAAATTATATTCGTGCGTACAAAGCTTCTGTTTTTCAGCAGAATCAAATCAACTATCATCGTAGGTTATCCTATAGGTTCTACTTGGCACAAACACTAATTAAAAGAAAAAACCACATCTAAACAGAAGCTATATGGATTATTTATTCCTAAACAGAAGCAAAAACAAAAAAACACAAAATAAAATTGGGTTGCCTCCCAACAAGCGCTATCGTTTAACGCCCCTAGCTAGGCATAAAAGCAAGGATAGATCTAGGGTATTGCCATCTTTGGTAGGCAATACATAAGTGGCTCTCATGATAGATTCATAAGGTAATTTTATTTTTCTTTATAGGGAAGTGTTCCATGCCCTTCTTTAAGGGAAATTGGAGTCTAATATTCCCTTCCTTCATATCAATAATTGCACCAATCGTTCTAAGGAAAGGTCTACCAAGAATAATAAGACATGAAGGATTGCAATCTATATCAAGAACGATAAAATCTACGAGCATATAATTCCTATTTGCAACAATAAGAACATCATTAATTCTTCCCATAGGCTTTTTAATAGTGGAATCCTCAAGGTGCAAGTTTAGGGAGCAATCATCAAAGTCACGGAAATCTAGCAAATCACACAAAGCTTTGGGAATAGTAGAGACACTAGCACCCAAATCACACAAAGCATGAAACTCATAATCTTTAATTTTAATTTTAATAGTAGGTTCCCACTCATCATAGAGTTTTCTAGGGATAGAAACTTTCAACTCAAGTTTTTCTTCATAAGATTGCATCAAGGCATCAACAATGTGTTCGGTAAAGGATTTATTTTGACTATAAGCTTGAGGAGAATCTAGCACGGATTGCAATAAGGAAATACAACCAATAAAAGAGCAATTTTCATAATTAAATTCCTTGAGATCCAAAATAGTGGGTTTAGCAACATCTCGGTTCCTATTTATTTCAATCCCACTTTCATCAATTTCATCATCAAGATCTAGAAACTCCGAATTCTTAGAACGCCTTCTAGGTAAAGGAAGATCATATTCAGTTTCATCAAGATTCATATTGCAAAAGAAAGATTTAATGGGGGACACATCAATAACTTTTAGATCTTCATCTTGATTTTCATAGGAATTGGAAGGACACGCTTTAATAAAGGCATCTTTGGAAGCACGCATCCTAGCGGTTCTTTCTTTGCACTCATCAATGGAAATTCTCATGGCTTTGAGAGACTCATTGATATCATGCTTAGGAGGAATAGATCTAAGCTTTAAAAAATCAATTTCAAGAGAAATTCTATCAACATTCCTAGACAAATCATCAACTTTAAGCAATTTCTCTTCAAGCAAAGCATTAAAATTCTTTTGTGAATTCATAAACTCTTTAACACTACTCTCAAATTCAGAGGGCATCTTATTAAAGTTTCCATAAGAGTTGTTGGAGGAATTTCCATAATTATTAGAAGGATTACTAGGATAAGGCCTAGGACTAAAATTCCCTCTATACGCGTTGTTTCCAAAACTATTCCTACCAACAAAATTCACATCCATAGATTCATTATTATTCTCAAGCAAGGTAGACAAAGGCATATCACTGGGATCAAGAGGAGTATTTTTAGAGCAAACACCTTCATAAGTTCATCCATCTTTTCACTCAAAACATTGATTTCTTCTATAGCATGCACTTTTTTACTAGAAGATCTTTTTGTAGCATCTCCTAACGTAATTTCCATAAACGTGCCTCCCGCGGCCGAATCTAAAAGATTTCTAGAAGCAAAATTCAATCCGGCATAAAATTTTTGTATGATCATCCATAAATTCAAACCATGAGTAGGGCAATTGCGAAGCATTAATTTCATTCTTTCCTAAGATTGGGCAACATGCTCATGATCAAGTTGTTTAAAATTCATGATATCGTTCCTAAGAGTGATAATCTTAGCGGGAGGAAAATACTTAGAGATAAAAGCATCTTTGCACTTGTTCCAAGAATTAATACTATTTTTAGGCAAAGACGAAAACCAAACTTTAGCACGATCTCTAAGCGAAAACGGAAATAACTTCAATTTGACAATATTGTTATCCGCATATCACACAAATCAACAAAATTGTTTAGATGAGTAGCGGCATCTTCACTAGGAAGGCCGGCGAATTGATCTTTCATAACAAGATTCAACAAAGCGGTATTGATTTCACAAGACTGATCATTATTAAGAGGAGCAATCGGAGTACTAAGGAAATCATTATTATTGGTATTCGAGAAGTCACACAATTTGGTATTATCTTGCGCCATGGCAACAAGTAATCCAACACACAAGCAAACAAAAAGGCAAAGGAAAAAAAGGCAAATGGGAAAGAGAGGAGGAGATTGGGAAAGAGAGGGCGAATAAAACGGCAAGGGTAATAACAAGAGGCAAATAATGTAATGCGAGAGATAGGGATTGTGATGGGTACTTGGTATTGTTGACTTGCTTGCGTGAGCCTCCCCGGCAACGGCGCCAGCAATTCTTCTTGCTACCTCTTGAGCACTGCGTTGGATTTCCCCGAAGAGGAGAGGATGATGCAGTAAAGTAGCGTAAGTATTTCCCTTAGTTTTTGAGAACCAAGGTATCAATCCAGTAGGAGACCACACACAAGTCCCTCGTACCTACACAAAACGATAGCTACTCGCAACCAATGCGATTAGGGGTTGTCAATCCCTTCACGATCACTTACGAGAGTGAGATCTGATAGAGATGATAAATAATATTTTTGGTATTTTTGATAGATAGATGCAAAGTGAAAAGTAAAAGGCAAAGTAAAAACAAAGCAAATAAATAGAGCGATAGAGATTGATATGATGAGAATAGACCCGGGGGCCATAGGTTTCACTAGTGGCTTCTCTCAAGAGCATAAGTATTCTACGGTGGGTGAACAAATTACTGTTGAGCAATTGACAGAACTGAGCATAGTTATGAGCATATCTAGGCAATGATCATGTATATAGGCATCACGTCCGAGACAAGTAGATCGAAACGATTATGCATCTACTACTATTACTCCACTCATCGACCGCTATCCAGCATGCATCTAGAGTATTAAGTTAAAAACAGAGTAATGCCTTAAGCAAGATGACATGATGTAGAGGGATAAATTCATGCAATATGATAAAGAAACCCATCTTGTTATCCTCGATGGCAACAATACAATACGTGCCTTGCAACCCTTTCTGTCACTGGGTAAGGACACCGCAAGATTGAACCCAAAGCTAAACACTTCTCCCATTGCAAGAACTACCAATCTAGTTGGCCAAACCAAATGTATAATTCGAAGAGACTTGCAAATATAACTCAATCATACATAAAAGAGTTCAGAGAAGATTCAAATATTTTCCATAGATAATACTGGATCATAAACCTACAATTCATTGTTCTCAACAAACACACCGCAAAAAGAAGATTACATCGAATAGTTCTCCACAAGAGAGGGGGAGAACATTGTATTGAGATCCAAAAAGAGAGAAGAAGCCATCTAGCTACTAGCTATGGACCCGAAGGTCTGAAGTAAACTACTCACACTTCATCGGAGAGGCTATGGTGTTGATGTAGAAGCCCTCCATGGTAGATGACCCCTCCGGCGGAGCTCCGAAACAGGCCCCAAGATGGGATCTCGTGGATATAGAAAGTTACGGCGGTGAAATTAGGTTTTTGGCTCCTGTTCTGATCTGTCAGGGGTACGTAGGTATATATAGGAGGAAGGAGTACGTCGGTGGAGCAACAGGGGGCCCACGAGGTAGGGGGGCGCGCCCAGGGGGGGCGCCCTCCACCCTCGTGACTGCCTCTGGCACTTCTTGGAGTAGGGTCCAAACCTCCTGGATCACGTTCGGTGAGAAAATCACGTTCCTGAAGGTTTCATTCCGTTTGGACTCCGTTTGATATTCCGTTTCCTCGAAACACTGTAATAGGCAAAAAACAACAATTCTGAGCTGGGCCTCCGGTTAATAGGTTAGTCCCAAAAATAATATAAAAGTGGAAATTAAAGCCCAATATAGTCCAAAACAGTAGATAAAGTAGCATGGAGCAATAAAAAATAATAGATACATTGGAGACGTATCGGCCGTTGCGTGTGAGCTTCGCCATAGCATGACGAACCGGACGCTGCCGCGGATGGCGCACGCCTCCATGCAGCCGAGTGTGTGCGCATGCATGTGTTATTCACGTGCATTCTGCGGCCGATCGTGTGTGCATGCACATGTTGTGTATGTGCGTTGTGTGCTCCATGCTGTGCGCGTATGTGCATGAGTTGGACGGGATGGAGTTAGTGTGTTGGCTTGTGTACATGCGTGGCTGCATGCGTCCTGTACATGTGTGGCTTGTTGTGTGGTTATCAATAATTCAATATAAACTACTCCCTCCGTTCCTAAATATAAGTCTTTCTAGCCATTTCAAATAGACTACAACATACGGATGTATGTAGACATATTTTAGAGTGTAGATTCACTCATTTTGTTTCGTATGTAGTCCCTTATTGAAATCTCTAAAAAGACTTATATTTGGGAATAGAGGGAGTATAAAACATCTTCAACTTAGCATCCTTATGTACCGTTTCTAGTGATTAGCAACAAGTTCATGTTCTTTTATATGTTTATAGGTGGGCAGGCAGCAAAAAATAGGGGAAAACACGCAAGGTTCCTTGCAGACGCTCAACCGCGAGGTTCCTTGCTCCTTCTCGATCGTCGGGAATCTATGCTCTTCAACTCTTTTCTTTTACGTGAGCTTTGTTCATCCTTTTCCCAACACCCAAGACATCTAGCATCAAGGTGCACATGTCATGCAAGAAAATGGAGATAATCAGATAAGCAGTGCATAAGTGAGTCGTGCACTTCGATGGCACCCACGCAATATTTTTTCTCCTCAATGGCACGTGAATAGTGCACGTACTCAACGACGGAGCACGTGATGGTAGCAATGACATGGTCAACCCTTTTTTGGAGAGAGTATGTACTAAATAACTTTGATGTGCCCCGTCAACTCGCAGAATGACGAGAAGCTTGATTACGCCTTCTCCGTCCCAACGCGTGCGCGGTGGCTCGCAGCACGAGGAGAAAATTTTGCTTACAAGCGGTGGACGTGCAGCAGTTCATTTGGTGTCAGATTGCCAGAAGTACTACTGTAGAACCATTGACTTCCGAAAGAGGCGAAGAGCCAAGCGCAAGGTCACCTACTAACCTTAGGCTAGGCGTAGTGGGAGTAACATAAGTAGGGGTACCTCCTTTTTTTTATTCTAGAAACAACCACACACGAATATCGAGGTGCTGGTTACGTAGAACAAATTTTCTGGAGTCCGTGCTCAGCCTCCTCTATCTCTCTTCTCAGCCAGCCAGCGGACGCGTGGAGCCCATCGTCTATTTGCTCACATGCGGTCCCACATGTCAGTGAAAACGAAAGAGGACCCACTGAACCTGCACATCTTTCACCTCGACGTGCTGGTGATGAAAAACAAATCCAATAAAGATCTTCGGTGGCCGCTTTTGGAGTTACTCAAGAGTAGTAAGATTCTATTTATAGTTTAGCCCAAGATGCACATCACGTGGCTTCAACTACCACTCTATTTTCTTGCATGACACGACCTGGATGCTGGATGTCCCACGTATCGGCAAAAGGAGGAAGAACCTGACCAAATCTTTGGTTGTGCTCTCGGATTAGACTAGTTGTGCTAACTTAAATTTTTTATTGTGTACTCCCTCAGTTCCAAAATACTTGACTTCCATTTATCCAAAAATGGATGTACCTACATACTAAAACATGTCTATATACATCTATATTTTGACAAATAGAAGGCATGTATTGTGGAACGAAGGGAGTAGAATGGATGCAAGTTTTGGTATTGGGAAGAAGAGTACATCGATATATGATAGAGCGCAATTTAGTAGATGTTCTAGCACTTTTAGCTTGCATAGAGGCTAGAGATGAGACAAGTGCACTTGTTGATACTCCTACTAGAAAAGAGGCTAGACATGAGACTAGATGCAAGGAAGCAACGTCTACTTCTTTACACTCGAAGAAGAAAGAAGCACGCAAGATCGAGCCTCCGCAGATCAACAATGAATGCATCGAGAAGGCACCAATCCAACTTACAGGAGCAGTTATGAAAGTTGGATATCTTCTAGTAAAATGTATTCCTGTGGTTCTTGTTTTCTTTGGTCTTGCTTTTCTAGTCAAAATTATCGTTAGAGTTCATGCGAAATGGAGGTCCATTTGGGGTCGTGTGTTGGAGTTGGCCTTACAAGTGGGACCGTAGTTGAGGAAACCGACTATCGGCAAACCCCCACCTCGCCCGCCGCGTGATGGCTGAAGTTAGAGAAACGACGAGGTTGAAGAGATTGCTTTAGCACGGACTCCAAGAAATATGGTGTCAGATGGATGTCGTGGTGGTGGCATGTGCCGTACTCCTGGACGTGAATGCTTGTTCTGGCCCATGCCACCCTACTACTCCTACTACTTATATAGTACTAGTATCGAGGATTCGAGGTGCTAGTTACGTACGGCGAACACATTAACATATGACTACAGTAAAAACACCCGCCCGACGCACGAAGCATGTGAAGCTAGTACAAATAGTGTACTACTATTGTTGATTGGCCTCATCCGATAACCTGTTGTAATGCACGTACAATTATCTATTCGGAAAATATTTTTTTGCCTCGTCGCACCACTCACTCAGAGAAGCGACTCAAAAGCCATTCATAAATTTAGTAAGTTTATCACAGGCATATCATTTTATTACATACAACAGGTCATCAACCCACATCGACAACGAGGATACATTATAAATACTAAAGTTTTCATCACACAACAAATAACAACCAATGAAATGAACTTCAACTCAACCAATCCTCGGCGTTGGAAACACTTGCTTTGAAGCACAAGTGATTCTCTGGGACGGGCCATCTATTGTCGATCTCGAAACCAATGCAGGACTGATCATCCAGGCTGAAGCGATCTACTACATCAGTACAAGGGTAGGGAACCACCCAAATGTCCGAGGTGTAGACACAGTTGCTTCTCATAAATGGTACTAGTAACGTTGTGTCAATAGCAGTTGGATCGCCTTTCACCATCATCGAATAGTTTTGTCTAAGGAAGAGCGAGTTTTCTCCAAGACTATCAATTCTGTACCAGGGAGAAGGTGTTGGCGCTAGCACACTAGTATCCATCCCGAACACCATGCAACGAGTGTTGGAAGAGGTCCAAAGAGTGCAACCATGGGAGACAATACGTGCTCCTTCAGTAGTAACAAACTCAGTGCGCTGTATACAGACAAGAAGAGGTGATCCATCGGAATTAGTTGTCAGGCGCCACTGAGTATATACGTTCTGCTCGTCCTCATGCTCGTGATCATCACCATCGTCATCTCCCCCTTGGTTATAAATTTTTTCAAGTATAGGTGGTGGAATGTTCATAGGACCTTGGAAACACAAGAAGAAGGTTAATTAGTAAAGGGAAACTTGCTAACCCGCATGCATGTGGATGAAACAATTATAATTATGGTGGAAGACAAACGTATCGAAACTATGAGGATCCCATGCAAAAACAGTGCCATGAGCGGTGGAAGCAGACACAAGGCCCTCGTATTGAATTGCATCACAGTACACATCCGTGTATAGAAACTGATTTTTGAGCAATATCCATCGAGTCGAACCACAAAGGACGGCAACAAGCTTGTCGAAGATAGCAACAACTTCATAGTTCTTGTAATTCCAAGAGCGGTTGGGAACTCGACAAAATGCTATCTTCCATAGAAGACAGTCACCATGATCGTATTTGAATGTGCATAGAATACCGGTGTGCTCAACCTCTGGGCAGTCTGCTGAGATTTTTTGAAGTGGAACCCGGTGACGAGTGTACACATTCACAAGTTCCCACTCGCAGTTGTACACAATATAAACAACCCAATCTCCATTTGCGCCTGCCCAATCCTTGCCCTCAAGCGATGACATCTTAACATCATACATATCATTATCAAGCGGCATCAACTTGCACAAGGCGAGGCCTCCGTCGTCCCCGCGCTAGTAGTCATCAGGGTCACGGCGAAGAAGATAGGGGAGATCAAACCGCTCCTTGACCCTTGGGTTCCTTGTAATGATGTTATTAGTTGAGTCGAGAATGGTCTTGAACGAACCTGCCATGCTAGCCGAGGTGATGATGTCGCACCGATCAATGAGTTCCTCCACCACGTCATCTTTCAGATTGGGGCAAGAATAACGGGGTCGTTTCCGGCCTGTTCCCTCCATGGAGAAGACGATCGAACAATGGCAGAAGGAAGGGTGAAGGGCTGAAGGAAAATGGAGGAGTGAGAGGAAGAGCGTGCGACAACAGTTCCAAATCGAGAGGGAAAGGAGAAGAGTCGGTGGACGATTGCCAGTTTGCTACGGTACACGAAGAGGCGCCCTGGCCTACACGCCCGTTCAGAAATACTAGTAGAAAAAGACTCGCTGTCGTCTCACTGATATGTTGGAACAGGACCACATGTCAACAAAACATGGTGTGTAATTTCTCATGCAAAATGCGATCTAACCACGTTGGCCCGAGGTGCCGCATTAGTTTTTTTTGAAAGTTTGCCACATTATGTCTGGACCCCGATCCTAAGTCACACCGATCTAGCATGTAACACATCATATCACTTTGTGGCCTCACGCACGGTATTCCCATGGGTGCCACCTTACCTGGCCCAGGACCGTTTGCGCCTTTTGGCTCACGTATATGATAGTGCCGCTAGCATCCATATGACAAAGAACCCGGGCTGACATGGCTAGTCGTGAACCCAAAGTGGCACTAACTTACAGGGACAGGCATACATGACCCAGCAACGAACGTGTCGGTCATCAGCGAGTGAATCCAGGCTGTAGCAACTGGGCTAGCAGGACTCCGGTAAACCGGGCTGTAGCAGGCTAACAGGACTCCAGTAGACACTGCGTGACATTTCCCCGAAGGGACAGACACAGGAACGAAGAAGGACACATGCCGGCCAGCCTAAGTGTTCCGGAGTAGTAGCAAGCTACCATGGCTCAGTGGAAACACAAGGAGACATTTCCCGGTAAGAGAGGCTACTAAGGATAAACAACTAGATAGTCAGATCCCACACATACCAAGCATTTCAATAACATACACACAATATGCTCGATATGTGCAAATACAACATGGCATCACAACATGACTCTACAACTCAAGCATTTTATTCAATAGGCTCCGAGGAGCGAGATATTACAATCATGGGTCTCATGACCCAACATTCAGAGAAAACAAGTCAAGCACAAGCGAAAGCTTAACATGTCTGAGTACAGACATCTACAAAAGAAAAAGGCTGAGAAGCCTGACTGTCTATCAGATCCTGCCGAGGGCACAAGATCGTAGCTGAGGTAACAAGCTAAACATCGAAGTCCATGCAGAACTACTAGTGAGACTGAAGTCTCTCTGCAAAAACATAAAATAGGCAAACGTGAGTACAAATGTACCCAGCAAGACTTACATCAGAACTAACTACATATGCATCATTATCAACAAAGGGGATGGTGGAGTTTGACTGCAGCAAGCCAGCTTTGACTCGGTGGCTATCCTGAACTACGACTGCAAGTAACTCTTTTGAGGTGGCGCACACGAGTCCACATATTCACCATATCAATACACCACTATGGATCCGCTCCCGTCTCCCTACGAGAACGCCATCCATAGCACTCACGCTTATCTTGCGTATTTTAGAGTATCCACTTTCACTTGTCTATGAACTGTACAGGCAACCCAGAAGTCCTTTACCGCGGACACGGCTATTCAAATAGATCATATTAACCCTGTAGGGGTGTACTTCTTCACACACGCTCTCACCACTTACCGCCGTTTACACGGCATGTACTCGGCAACCTTCAAGCGGAAGCCCAGCGAGGGTGTCGGCCACGACCTGACTAACCACACAAGTCTCTCGTCCAGGTTTATCGCCTATTCGGGTTCCATCCGCAAGGAGATCCGACTGGGGTGTCGCTCACGGCCCCAAATGATGTGAGTAGGGTTCCCAAGACCACCATCCGGGTGCCACTTGGTACACCGTGCCACTGTGCCTAGTCTGTCCCAAGCCCACCTGTACCGGGTGCCACTTGGTAGACTACTAACACTACCTACAAACACCAGAAACTAGTTGCAACTCCTGGACAGAGATCATGTTGATTAATAAGTCGAGAGAGTCAATTAAGGATCCCAATGTGTGGTAGTAACTGTTCATGGATCACAAACACAGAACTTAGTTCCTGAGGACGGCTGCAATGAGACAACCCACCATGTACTCCTACATGGCCTCTCACCGCTACCTTTACCAAATCGTGTTCACACACTTAGCTCTCAAAAGTAGGACATGTTCACACGCCTCTGATTCATCCCCGATGAATCAGACCTGACTCAACTCTAAGCAGTAGCAGGCATGACAAACAAGCATGAATGAGTAGGCACAACCGGGCTCAAACAACTCCTACTCATGCTAGTGGGTTTCATCTATTTACTGTGGCAATGATAGGTCATGCAAAGGATAAAGGGGTTCAGCTACCGCAGCAAGTAACAGATGAATCGGTGTTGTCGTAATGCAGTAAAAGAGAGCAGGAGCGAGAGAGTAGGATTGTATCGGAATGAACAAGGGGTTTTTGCTTGCCTGGCACTTCTGAAGATAATATAGTTCTTCATCGGTGTCATCGATCACATCGTCGGTACCACGTCTACTGAGAGGGGACAAACACCGACAAACAAAGAAGAAACACAATCAATGCAATGCAACAATATGATGCATGAATGTGACATGGCAATATGCTGTGGTTGAGCTAATGCAGCTACCAACAAGTTAAATGGGGTTGGTTTGAACACTAGATTCAAATTCAAACTCCATATGTGCTTTCTTAAATGCCATTTAATTGAATTGTCCTAAACAGCAGTCATAACTTGATCTAACATGCATGAAAATGGTACAGATGGAAAGATTGGATTTTTCTGATCATTTTTGGTATATAATTTATTTCGTTTGGAGTTACGGTTGATTTTATATGATTTTTAGAAGTTTTGGATAATTTCTGAAATAAATAAATCATTTAGGATTTATTTAAATCCAAAAAAGGATTACTGCGTCAGCCTGACATAGGTGTGACGTCAGCAGGTCAACTGGGTCGGCCAGGTCAAACCTGACCTGTGGGACCCATACGTCAGTGTCTTAGGCTGGTTTGGGTGTATGACAGGTGGGACCGGTCAACGGACACGTCAGCACAGTCAACTCTGACTTGTGGGCCCCGCTTTATTAAACTAATCTAAACAGAAAATAAACCCGGAGTTAATTAGGCGCGGGGCCCAGCTGTCGGTGTCACAGGAGGGATTAGTTAGTGGGTCATTAGCCACTAATGATGCCCACGTCGGCGGCTAACCGCCGGTGGCACACAGACGCGGCGGCGTCGCTCGTCCCGGCGATTGCGGCGACGAGAAGAGGCATGGTTGGGCTCGTTGGAATGCCCGTGAGGTGGCACGTCCAACGGTGGTGGTGGCAGGTGCTGGGGTGGCCGGAGACGACGGCGGCAAGCACGTCCACGGCGGCCGGAGTTTGGTGGTTGCGGCTGAGAGGGCTAGAGCTCGCGGGCGAGGGAGCTGAGCAGCACATGGCATCTACACAGCACGTGGAAGAAGTCTGCGAGCTCGGTTTGGTCGTCGGGGCTTGCTAGCGATGGCAGTGACGAGCGCGGCGGCGAGAAGCTCTCAACCATGGCGGGGCTACGGCATAGAGAGCGGGCGCGACCAGGGAAGAAGGGGGAGACGATGCGGGTGCTCACAGCGTGTCCGATGGCATCGTCGGCGAGGTCGGGGGCGGTCGGGTTGCTGCGAATCGACGATGATGGCTGTCGGTGCAGAGGACGAAGACAACAACGATGACGGTGCTGCGGGGCGCTCCGGCGTCGTTTGTCTCGGCGAAGATGAAGAGCAGGTCATGGCGGAGCTCCTAGACCACTCGAGAGGACGAGGGGGAGGCGATAGCCGCGGTGGTGCTCGTCGGTGGCGTCGGCGCGGTCTGGTGAGGTGGGGAACAGCGAGGGAGAGAGAGCCAGGGAAGGGGAAAGAGCTCCAGGGGAAGAGAGGAAGGGCTGGACGGCTCCGGGCGGCTGCGTGGCATCTTCAGAGGAGTCGGGGCACAGGCAGGCAGCCTGGAGGTAGCGCGGCGAGCGTCGGGCACGCAACTGCTTCTCCTCCTGGCAGGAGGAAGAAGACAACGCCGCCCCTGGTGGGCTGGGCCTGTTGGCTGGGCTGGCAGCTGGGCCGGCCAGGTAAGTGACCCAGGTGGGCTTCCTCAGGTGAGGCCAGGTAATCTCTCCCTCTCTTCTGTTTTCTAATTTGTTTTTGTTTTCTAATTATTTGCCTCTGTTTTGAGCTTAGGAAAAATACCAAGGCATTTCCTAAAATCCTGAAAATATTCATGGACACTTGCTGAATTCAGTGGCCCAAAAATAGTTCCAACATTATTTGAACATTTAAATTATTTATAGTATTTAAATGCCCAAAGTCAAATACAATAAGATTTTATTCAAAAATACATAATGGCCTAGGAATATGTGCATCATTTTTGGCAGAGGTTTTCACCTTTAACAAAAATCATGAACTTTTCTAAAGGGCATTTGGGATCATTGAAAATATTTTTTTATTGAACCTAGTTGAATTCATTTGGTGCTAGGGCTTGGATCAATCCCCATTTCAAAGTTTCAAAGAAATTTAGACATGATGCATGGATGCAATGCCACTATTTACAAGCAAACTCTAGGGATGTGACAACTCACCCCCACTAAACAAGAATCTCGTCCCGAGATTCAAGCATAGGGTAAGATGAAGGGGGAACGCAAACTAACACAATCTTCACGATCCAGGTTGCACTTCATAGGGGCGTTGATTCGATCACCATCTTTGACTCGATGTCTTCCTCTGAGAACTCCAACTAACAAGACAAGAAGAGGAAAGGACAACTCTAGAAGAATTGATCTTCTCGAAGATCGAACAACTCAGGATTAACTCACGGAATGAGACATAGCAACGTCTCTCGAGCTGAGACACGAAACATTCATCCAAAAGAATGGAGTGGAACAGATGTCGAAGGTTCACTAGGTAGACAACAATTCCACACTTAAGAGGTGGTGAACAATTGTCAACGTAGCGAGGAGTTGAGTTGTCATGATACCACAACGAGACACCTTAGGGATGGTGACTCGTAGATATATCCCCTTAGGTGGCAAAAAGAATTACCTTTGATTCAAAAATCATCGAAACTCTTGATACCAGCCTAAGGAAATTCACCAACAATCGATTTGCGGGGTGCAAAGGAATGGCATACCCAGACTAGAATGGATGATGTGGATTACCTTGTTGAAAACAACACAAGGGATGATTTTAGTAACTGGGGAGAAGCTCAACAGTAGAGAGTGAGTCCACTGTTTGAAAAGTTATAGCATAATCGAGGAAACTGAGAGCAATCCAGTTAGTGCCGATGATAACACCTAGCGCTTGTGCGTGCTCTCAAGAACTTGAGCATTTCCATATTCATCAAGGTTTTACCAATATCCGTGTCAAGGATCCTGGCAAGACAACATACTACCATGATGAGTAGTGATGGACGATGCAGATGCAAAGGAAGATAACACTTTCTCAGATTTCACCTTAGCAAGGCCAAGGAAGAAAAATCTGGATGATCGACCGAGAGACATTTAGCACTCCGCTTCTAATGTTCTCCTTGATGTGCTACTGTAACCCATTCATAGATATGGTTTGATATCTAGAACATTAAGTAAAAGGTCGGACTTCGGGGACACCAAAAATCATAAGGCACAACTAGGGGGTTGTCAGGACCCCGACTCAATGCCACATCGATCTAGCATGTAACACCTCATATCACTTTGCGGCCTCACGCACGGTATTCCCACGGGTGTCACCTTACCTTAGTCCGGGACCGTTTGCACCTTTTGGCACACGTATATGACAGTGTCGCTAGCATCCATATGATAAGGAGCCCGGGCTGACATGGCTAGTCGTAAACCCAAAGTGGCACAGACTTACAGGGACAGGCATCCATGACCCAGCATCGAACGTGTCGGTCATCAGCGAGTGAATCCAGGCTGTAGCACTGGGCTAGCAGGACTCCGGTGAACCGGGCTGTAGCAGGCTAACAGGACTCCGGTATTCATCGCGTGACATTTCCCCGAAGGGACAGACACAGGAACGAAGAAGGACACATGCCGGCCAGCCTAAGTGTTCCGGAGCAGTAGCAAGCTACCATGGCTCGGTGGAAACACTAGGAGACATTTCCCGGTAAGAGAGGCTACTAAAGATAAACAACTAGATGGTCAGATCCCACACATACCAAGCATTTCAATAACATACACACAATATGCTCGATATGTGCAAATACAACATGGCATCACAACATGACTCTACGACTCAAGTATTTTACTCATTAGGCTCCGAGGAGCGAGATATTACAAACATGGGTCTCATGACCCAACAATCAGAGCATACAAATCAAAGCACAAGCGGAAGCTATCATGTCTGAGTACAGACATCTATAAATGAAAAAGGCTGAGAAGCCTTACTATCTATCAGATCCTGCCGAGGGCACAAGATCGTAGCTGAGGTATCAAGCTAAACGTCGAAGTCCACGCGGAACTACTAGTGAGACTGAAGTCTCTCTGCAAAACATAAAATAGGCAAACGTGAGTACAAATGTACCCAACAAGACTTACATCAGATCTATCTACATATGCATCATTATCAACAAGGGGGTGGAGGGGTTTGACTGCAGCAAGCCAACTTTGACTCGGTGGCTATCCTGAACTACGACTGCAAGTAACTCTTTTAAAGTGGCGCACACGAGTCCACATATTCACCAACCAATACACCACTATGGATCCGCTCCTGTCTCCCTACGAGAACGCCATCCATAGCACAAACGCTTATCTTGCGTATTTTAGGGTATCCACTTTCACTTGTCTATGAACTGATATAAGCAACCCAGAAGTCCTTTTCCGCGGACACGGCTATTCGAATAGATCATATTAACCCTGGAGGGGTGTACTTCTTCACACACGCTCTCACCACTTACCGCCGTTTACACGACATGTACTCGGCAACCTTCAAGCGGAAGCCCAACGTGGGTGTCGGCCACGACCTACCTAATCACCTAAGTCTCTAGTCCAGGTTTATCGCCTATTCGGGTTCCATCCATGAGGAGATCCGGCCGGAGTTTCGCTCACAGCCCCAAACGATGTGTACAGGGTTCCGTGACACCAAACGGGCGCCCGGTTTACCCGGCCACGTGCCTACCGCATCACAGCCCACCCCTACGGTCAGCGCTGCGCACGGCCTCCAGCATACTACAAACACCAGAAACTACTTGCAACTCCTGGACAGAGGACAAGGGTGATTAAGAAGCCGAGAGGGTCCATTGGTTTCGGGCCCAATGCGTGGTAGTAGCTGAATCATGGATCACAAACACAGAACTCAGTTCCTGAGGACGGCTGCAATGAGACAACCCACCATGTACTCCTACATGGCCTCTCACCGCTACCTTTACCAAAACGTGTTCACACACTTAGCTCACACACAGTAGGACATGTTCACACGCCTCTGATTCATCCCCGATGAATCAGACCCGACTCAACTCTAAGCAGTAGCAGGCATGACAACAAACATAAATGAGTAGGCACATTAGGGCTCAAACAACTCCTACTCATGCTAGTGGGTTTCATCTATTTACTATGGCAATGACAGGTCATGCAAAGGATAAAGGGGTTCAACTACCGCAGCAAGTAACAGTTGAATCGATGTTGTCCTAATGCAGTAAAAGAGAGCAGGAGCGAGAGAGTAGGATTGTATCGGAATGAACAAGGGGGTTTTGCTTGCCTGGCACTTCTGAAGATAACATTGAGTCTTCATCAGTGTCAACGATCACATCATCGGTATCACGTCTATCGAGAGGGGACAAATACCGGCAACACAGAAGGGAACACAATCAATGCAATGCACAATATGATGCATGATCATGACATGGCAAAATGAATGTGTTTTGGGCTAATGCAACTAGCAACAGATTAAATGAAGTTGGTTTGAATACAAGATTCAAATTCAAACTCCATATGTGATTATTCAGATGCCATTTATATGATTTGTGCTAAACAGCACCTATAAGTTGTTCTAACATGCATGAAAATAGTACAGATGGATAGATTGGATTTTTCTGATCATTTTTCATATATAATTTATCTCATTTGGAGGTACGGTTGAATTTCTATGATTTATTAAAGTTTTAGCTATTTTCTGGAATTTCCTGATTATTTTTAAATCCAGAAAATACTTATTGCGTCAGCCCCACGTCACAGTGACGTCAGCAGGGTCAACTGGGCTGGCTCGGGTCAAACCTGACGTGTGGGGTCCACACGTCAGTGACACAGGAGCTAATCCCGGTCAAACCCAGCGCTGACTGGGGTTTGACCAGGGGTGGGGCCCACTGTCAGTGGCTGTGGGTTGTTTAATTAGCTGGGTTAGCTCCTAATGACGGAGCCACGTCAGCTCCTGCCGGAGTTTCGCCGGCGGCGACCATTCCGCACGGCGGCGCGGCTCGGATTTGAGCTAGGGGCAATGGTTTGGCGCGCTGAGCGCACCGGGGAGGAGCTCTTGCACTCGCGCATCTAATGGACCAGACGGGTGGTCACGGGGCAGCCGGAATCTCGCCGGCGACGAGCTTTGGCGGCGACCGGAGTTCGGGCGTCGATGGAAACGACGACACCGTGCACGGGAGGGTCCACGGTTAGCACCTACGCGTTCTACGAGAGCTCACGAACCCAACGGAGGCACGCACGGGACCAAATGGCCACCGGAGCCTCGTCGACGATGAGCTCGTGCGGCGGCGTGCTGTCGGGGGAGAGAGGCGCGGCGGCTACGGCATGCTAGAGAGAAAACGGAGAGGGGGAGGATGATCAGGAGCTCACGGCGGGGTCGTAGATGATCTCAGCGGCCTCGGGGACGGCCTGGTGACGACGAATCGGTCGACGGCGGCCGTCGGTGCAGGGAACGAAGATGGCGTCGGCGACGGCGCTGCTGGGCATCCAGGGGGTCTTCTGGTCGCGTGAGACGACGAGGGGGATGAGGGAGGACCGGCGGAGCTCGGGAGCGCGTCGGGGAGGAGAGGGGGTGGCGGTGGCCGCGAGGGAGCTCGTCGGTGGCGGCGGCTCCGTTCGGTCCGGGCGAGAGAGAGGGAGCAGAGGAGAGAGGGGATGCAACAGGGAAGGAAGAGGAGCGAGGGGACACGAGGCCTCGTCGTGGCGTCGCTAGGGAGGCCGGGGGAAGCAGGAGGTGGCCGGGAAGCAGGAGGTGGCCGGGGCGCGTGGCCGCGCGCGCCGGGCGCGTGCCCGTCCTCGTGGCAGGGAGGAAGACGACAGGGGAGGGAGTGGAGATGGGCTGGGCCGGCTGGGCCGGTTGGTGGGCGCCAGGTGGGCTGCAGGTGAGTTAGGTAGGCTTCTGCTCTTTTTATTTTTTTTCTTCTGTTTTGTTTTATTTAATTTATTTTGCCACTGTTTTGAATTTAAAAATAATTCAAACAATGCCAAAAACTCCTCTGAATATTTTATATTGCTAGATGGACTTTTCCAAAAGCTTATAAAATATTTCAGGGGTATTTGAAATTATATTCTAATTATATGAATATAATTCAAATTCAAATAGCTAATGAATTAAATCCAAAGTCCCAAAAATAATTCCTTAAAAATGTTCAATATTTTGGTTGGGACCAGAACCCTTACCAAAAATTATCAAACATTTAAGAAGAGCATTTTGGAGCAATGAATGAGATTTCTAGGGTTTTTGCCCCTCTTTTATTTAAGTTTTTGAGGCTTCCAAAATTCCTCAGTTCAAGTTTCGAAAATATAGACATGATGCACACATGAAGCTAGCCTAGAGCACTACCAGCAGCTAGGGATGTGACAGGGGTAAATCCTACGAAGTCCTTATGGGGTGTGGCCAACTTCTTCAAGCAAGATACTACAATAATAGGTCTTTCGGCTGGGTGTGCTGGCCACGACATCCACTTTACCGATTTATAAAGAGACAAATATTATAGTTCTTGGGAAAACGTTCCAACCATCATATCTGCCTGAGATTCAGATCTGGTTGGTGTCAGGATATTCCAGACTCTTCAGGTCTAGGAAGGAAAATGAAAGTTTGCAACACAATTCAACGAGACGGCGTTGCGAGGTTCTCGGGGAATGAACTTCGATAGCAAGCTCCAAAACATGAGCTGGTTCTGCTACAAACATGTGAACACGTTGTCCAAGACAAGCATGACCACATAGTAGTCTTACAACGAAACACTACCAAGTTCAGATTGGGAACCATCATTGATGATATCGAAGTCTAGTGCATGTCCGTCTGGGCCCTTCAGGATTAGCGCATGAACTTCTTTTCATTGAACAAATCAATCAGTGGCTTGCTGTGCTAGGGAATACCGATGGAATGGAGGTAGCTAATCTCTCAAGCCATAGTATACTTCGCACGTGCATGACTGACTTGGGATGATTCCAGAGGAGGTAAAAAAACATGCTTTCTCGAATTCACGGCGGCAACTTGCATCAAATGCACATGAATTAGAGGAAGTCACTTCTTTTCCAAGCATATGCTTCATGAACGGTCATGAAGAAAATGTTTACACAAGTTTCCAACACTAGCTTAATGTTCAACAAAATTAAGGAAAAGGTAAAGATGTTGTCGATGGGCTCAACAACAATTTATCCAGGTTTCCATGAAGATGGAATTCCATAATTATGTGAACAGGTGATAGCATTGGTCAGACCCAGAAGATATAATGGTGTATGCTCGAGGAATCAACCACGAGTAAGACAACATTACAAACATCGTTGGTTCTGATTTGATTTGAGGATAGCCCACACCCAAATCAAAGTTTTAACAAGATGATAGACCCAGCAATTGATCACGAGGACCAATCAATGAAGATATCATCTTTCTTCAATACACATACACACACAAAGAGATATCATTTGGAAAGAACTAAGTCAGACAAGCTTTTATCTTCCAACTCTCCAAGTTGTTGTTTAGCTTAACCAACTAGCTCAGGGGTATCCAACACGGATTCTTGGAGAAAGGGTGGTTTCGAAAACCAACTTGGTCACGAGCTCAACATAGCAGTCAGGTGACAACCTGGTGATACTTCCGAGAAGATAATCGAAAAATCACGAACCACCGATATGCTATTAAGCTCGAGAACAATCTTGCTTTTCAGGGCAAGACGAGATGATCAAATAAGCAAGGGATTGGCATAGCCCCAACTCATTGATCGAAAGGTGCACCGGAAATAAGGACTAGGTAGCACGATCTATCTTAGAATGATGATTCAAGAACGAATACGCTAAGAATGAAATTATTGTCCTTTAACTACCAAGCAACGGGGTTGCTAGCAGTATTGATTTCACACATCACAATTCACTTGTCGGCATTCCGGTTCAACAACACGGGGACCGAGAAATGAATAATGATGGCGAGAAGTATCACTGCACCAAGAATTCATAAGATGATGTGTAATTCCTATGACTTTCTTGACATAAAGAGGGTAATACTTCAGGGTAGAATAGAACAAAAACTGGATTAGTATTTGATCTGTGGAGTATGACTACTTTGACCCAATCCTAGATATGGATGAGGTACTGGAGTTCATTTCTCCTAGTCATTCTGGGATAGAATGACTTGACGGAACACAAGAATAATAAACATCGATGAACGATTGCACGCATACTCTTGACTATCAATTGGTAGACGAGGGTCGAAAGACAACTAAAGCGGGACAACTCAAAGGAACATACGGTTTTTGAGTAGTGGATGCATAGGTTAGTATGTCGAAACAAGTTCAACAAGTTTCTTCCGGATAACCCATGCAGAAAAGTAGAACTGGCAGAGTCGCAATATAGAGTGGAGAACTCATCGGGGGCACTCCTGTTGTGATCTTTTGATCCAACAAACTTCTGCCATAAAGTGGTTCATAGTATTTGGAAGAAGGAAATACAACGAACTTCGAGGACTATTGCAAAGGTTGCTAATAACCTAAAGGAACGAGCAAAAACTATCAACATGAAGCAAGTAGGGTGAATCTCGGGTTCAAAACCCAGGAGTAGAATACCTACTACTAAGTGGCATCACGGGATGCTTTCGAGAATGATGGCCAGAATCATCACACTTGGAACGCAAAGCATGGCTGGATTACTAGGTGACACTCTAGACACCTAGGGTCATAATAATAACTCCAACATATATGTCGAGGCAATAGAGTACCTCAACTCAGCAATTAGTGTGACTAACCTGGCCTAAAAGAACATTGAAACCAGAGGGAAAGGATTTTGCAAATGCATCAGACTATCTAGAAACCTGGGATGACTCGGACAACATAACGACTGTAAATGCTCAAAAATATTTGAGACAAGCTAGAAAAATGGTGGCATAACCACTCGATCATCATAATATCAAGGTTTTGAGATCAACTATCAATACACGGAGACAGTAGGAACTGAACTGAGGCTTAAATCCATCAATCCTATAAGTCTACGGATTAGTAACACGTGATCCTGATAGATAGACGAGAAGCCTAGTTCTTAACCCTGTAGGAAAGATAAGATGACTCAGATCAGAAGGCATAAGGTATAAGGAGTAAAAAGAGCCTTACGTTCCATCCCACAATCAATTCCCTTATATAACTAAAGCATTTCTAGACTCAACTTCGACCAGTTTGGCTTGGTAAACCTACAAGCAGCCAAGCTCTGATACCAAAGCTGTCAGGACCCCAATCCTAAGTCACACCGATCTAGCATGTAACACATCATATCACTTTGCGGCCTCACACACGGTATTCCCACAGGTGCCACCTTACCTGGCCCGGGACCATTTGCGCCTTTTGGCTCACGTATATGATAGTGCCACTAGCATCCATATGACAATGAACCCGGGCTGACATGGCTAGTCGTGAACCCAAAGTGGCACTAACTTACAGGGACAGGCATACATGACCCAGCAACGAACGTGTCGGTCATCAGCGAGTGATTCCAGGCTGTAGCAACTGGGCTAGCAGGACTCCGGTAAACCGGGCTGTAGCAGGCTAACAGGACTCTAGTAGACACCGCGTGACATTTCCCCGAAGGGACAGACACATGAACGAAGAAGGACACATGCCGGCCAGCCTAAGTGTTCCGGAGCAGTAGCAAGCTACCATGGCTCAGTGGAAACACAAGGAGACATTTCCCGGTAAGAGAGGCTACTAAGGATAAACAACTAGATAGTCAGATCCCACACATACCAAGCATTTCAATAACATACACACAATATGCTTGATATGTGCAAATACAACATGGCATCACAACATGACTCTACAACTCAAGCATTTTATTCAATAGGCTCCAAGGAGCGAGATATTACAATCATGGGTCTCATGACCCAACATTCAAAGAAAACAAGTCAAGCACAAGCGGAAGCTTAACATGTCTGAGTACATACATCTACAAAAGAAAAAGGCTGAGAAGCCTGACTGTCTATCAGATCCTGTCGAGGGCACAAGATCGTAGCTGAGGTAACAAGCTAAACGTCGAAGTCCACGCGGAACTACTAGTGAGACTGAAGTCTCTCTGCAAAAACATAAAATAGGCAAACATGAGTACAAATGTACCAAGCAAGACTTACATCAAAACTAACTACATATGCATCATTATCAACAAAGAGGATGGTGGAGTTTGACTGCAGCAAGCCAGCTTTGACTCGGTGGCTATCCTGAACTACGACTGCAAGTAACTCTTTTGAGGTGGCGCACACGAGTCCACATATTCACCATATCAATACACCACTATGGATCCGCTCCCGTCTCCCTACGAGAACGCCATCCATAGCACTCACGCTTATCTTGCGTATTTTAGAGTATCCACTTTCACTTGTCTATGAACTGTACAGGCAACCCAGAAGTCCTTTACCGCGGACACGGCTATTCGAATAGATCATATTAACCCTGTAGGGGTGTACTTCTTCACACACGCTCTCACCACTTACCACCGTTTACACGACATGTACTCGGCAACCTTCAAGCGGAAGCCCAGCGAGGGTGTCGGCCACGACCTGACTAACCACACAAGTCTCTCGTCCAGGTTTATCGCCTATTCGGGTTCCATCCGCAAGGAGATCCGGCCGGGGTGTCGCTCACGACCCCAAACGATGTGAGCAGGGTTCCCAAGACCACCATCCGGGTTCCACTTGGTACATCGTGCCACTGTGCCTAGTCTGTCCCAAGCCCACCTGTACCGGGTGCCACTTGGTAGACTACTAACACTACCTACAAACACCAGAAACTAGTTGCAACTCCTGGACAGAGATCATGTTGATTAATAAGTCGAGAGAGTCAATTAAGGATCCCAATGTGTGGTAGTAACTGTTCATGGATCACAAACACAGAACTTAGTTCCTGAGGACGGCTGCAATGAGACAACCCACCATGTACTCCTACATGGCCTCTCACCGCTACCTTTACCAAATCGTGTTCACACACTTAGCTCTCAAAAGTAGGACATGTTCACACGCCTCTGATTCATCCCCGATGAATCAGACCTGACTCAACTCTAAGCAGTAGCAGGCATGACAAACAAGCATGAATGAGTAGGCACAACCGGGCTCAAACAACTCCTACTCATGCTAGTCGGTTTCATCTATTTACTGTGGCAATGATAGGTCATGCAAAGGATAAAGGGGTTCCGCTACCGCAGCAAGTAACAGATGAATCGGTGTTGTCGTAATGCAGTAAAAGAGAGCAGGAGCGAGAGAGTAGGATTGTATCGTGTCGGGGAAACTGATCCACGGACACCTATGGGGCCGACGGACCGAGCCCCTTTCGGTTCGGCGGGGGGCAGAGATCGCACAAAGAGCAGATCGAGGCGAAACACACGAGCCGTTTACCCAGCTTCGGAGCTCTCCGGAGAGATAATACTCCTACTGCTGCTTGTCTGATTGTATTGAGTTCTTGCTCAGGAGCGCTGAGTGCTACAATACACTCGAGCTGCTAACGAGACCGAGCATGAGTGTTTTCTGGTCCCCCCCTTCTATGTTGCGCATGGGCCTCCTTTTATGTGCTCAAGGGGTCACCGACAGGTGGCAACGTAGGCAAGGGTAAAAACAGAAAAAGAGGGGTGGTTGGTACAGTTACTTGCATAGTACATCCTACCTAACCCTGACGGCAGGGGACAAGGGCATTAAATGCCCGTCCGCGTCGCCCAAACAGTGCAGAAAAGGACCGTCAGGGGCGCCACCGCTTGCCACGATGGCAATCTTGTCAGTGTCGCATGCCACCGTGCACCGCTGGCTGCACAGCCTCTCGCCACGCGCGCCTGGAAAGGCCCCAGGGCGAAACGTTGGTGGATGTGCTGGAGCGTGGGTACAGAGTGGTCGCTTGCCGCGGCAAGCGCCTTGCCGCGGTCGTTGTCTTGTCGCGTCCGGAAGCTTGTCGCTCACCGGGCCTTGCCGGGACGCGTGGCGCGTCACGGCAAGTTCCTTGAGATGCCTTGGTTGGCCTTCCCGGCAAGCTCCTCTTGTCGAGGCCTTGTCTCCTTGGCTTGAATACTTTGTTCTTGAATGGCTCCAAAGGAACCACGGAGGACCTTGGCGGTCACCCGGCAAGCCTTGCCGCGGGGCGCTGCAACTGCCCGTGCACAAGTTCGGGATACTAGGGTAGCCCTACTCTAGTACACCGACAGGAGCCCCCGGGCCTGGGCCACACACGGTGCCGAGCACTGTTGGGCCAGGCCCAAAACAGGGCACGGGCATGCGCGGCTTGGGTTACGCCGTATCTTACTCCGTATCCACCGCGCCCTCCCCCAATGGCACGGGTCAAATGCGGCATCATGGGAGAGATCGTGGGTGGTTTCTTTATTCGGAGGGATGAAATGTCCGCCCCCTCCCTCTTTATAAGCAGGGGAAACAGGGGCAGTTCGCCCATCTCGCCGGTTGTTACTCCAACTTCACAAATCTCCGCCGCTCCCCCCTTCTTCCCGAAGCTGAAAGAGAGCAGCGCTCCGCCCCCCATTGCCACCAGCACCACCAACGCCGTCAATCTCCCCCACCACCTCCGCCATGGCTCCAAAAGCCGACAAGGGGAAGGGCGTGAAAACTGTCGAGGCGCAGCAGCTCGCGGCGCTGCGAAAGGAGCGGGCCATCTTCCCCCCTCAGCTTGGCGCGAAGGAGCTGAGGGATTACTACTACCTTTTCTGGTCGACGGAGACGCGAGCGCATCCGCGCACGAAGGTACTCCCGACCGCTGCTTCGGAACTAGCTCCAAACGGGTACCCCTTCTTCGCGCTGTTCTTCTACTGCGGGATCTGCCCGCCCTTCTCTGAATTCTTCTGCGACATCATGAACACCTACGGATTCCGTCTCCTTGACTTCACCCCCAACGCCGTTCTGACCATGGCAGTTTTCGCACATCTCTACGAAAACTTTGTCGGAGTCCACCCAAACGTAGCCCTTTTTCGCCACTTCTTTATGCCCCGAGTCGAGAGAGGAGCGCCTCTTGCCGGCGGGATCGCCTGGATCTCGAGAGTCGGCAAGAAGGAAGCTTATCTGGAGGGAGAGCTCCGCAGCAAGTGGGAGGAATGGAGAGCAGAGTGGTGCTGGATTGCCGAGGAGAACCCTCAGCCATTTACTGCCCTGCGCCAAGCCCCAATAGTGCGTGGCAATGACTGGAGCAACGTGGCCCCGGAAGACGACAGGCTGAAGATTGCCGTCACCCGGATCCTATGCCTCAGGCTTGCCGGGCTCACCGTAGGCGCCGTTGGCGCAGATTTTCTTCGCCGTCGCATGGCCCCCCTACGGGAGAGGAGGAGACCCGCCTGGGAGTTTCAGAACTCAGCGGATATCATGAGGCTGTGCCCGGGCCTCAACTTCAACTTCACCGTCCTGGAGCTGGATGCGATGCTCCTGGAGCTATTCAAGCGCGATCGTCAACATCCATTCATGTTGCCGAGGAGGGTCGTTCCATTGTGCAACAACTCTTCGCTCGACCGCATCCGCGCAATGATGCCGCTGTGCGACTCGCACGACATCGTCCCGACTTGGCAAGAGCCTGCAGATGACGTCGTGCGGGATTTCTTTGACGGCTTGGTAGAAGTGCCGGTCCGCGCTGATGAACAGAAGAGCCTCACCCGCAACACCACCGATGATGAGATGCAGCGCATCACCACCAGGCTGGAGGAGGCGGCGGCAGCCGCTGCCGCGGGTGAGTTTGGGTTCACCGTGGAGGAGGCAGAGGCAGCAGAGGCGGCAAGCCTTTCCGAGCGCGAGGAGTTCACCGGCGAGGAAGAGCTTGCCGGGCCTGAAGCTGAGCCGAGCGAGCCCGGCGAGGGAGAGCTCGTCGGGCCCGAACCTTCAGACAGCCTGCCGCAGGCGGAGCCCCCAGCCCCGCCAAGAAGGCGTCTCCGCAAGGCCGCGGACGTAGCGGGGCGGGAGACGAGCCAACAGCCGCCGAGCCGCACGACATGCTCTACCGCGGCAAGCACCGTTGCTGCGGGAGCGCCTCACGCCGCCGCGGCAACTGGAGCGGGGTCTTCCCGGTCCTCCGCGGCAACTGGAGCGGGGTCTTCCCGGTCCGCCGCTACTGCTCCTGCGAAGCGGGCAAGGGGACCTACTCCTCCGCCTCGTTGCACCGGAGGCGAGCCGGACTTCGATCTCTCCGCGCTCAGTTCCGACGAGGAAGAAGAAGAGTAAGATTCCTTGCTATTCTTATAGTTCTTCAATTTTGTTGCTTTGTCTTGTATCTGACTTGCTTTTACTCTGAACCTATTCCTTTTCAGGACGCTGTCCCAGAGAGCGGCGAAGAGAGCCAAGGCTCCGGTGATTGTCATCGAGGACGACCCCACCGCGACGACAGAGGTCCCCGAGACCACCTTGTCGGACCCGGCATCCATTCCTCAAAGCAGCCCCCAGCGCAGCCCTCCACGTAAGTATATGGTTTACTTCATGCTGTCAGGCGCGCATGGGTGCTCTCTCTTTGCTTATATCTGACTGTTCGTTTGTGTAGGAGCAGAGCAGCTTCACCAGGAGTGCCCGGAAGCCGCTCCTGAAATGCCTTCTGCTTCGACTACACCGCCAAGGGAGGTTTCCCGGCAAGGGAGCGTTCTCCGGCAAGGGACTGCTCCCCGGCAAGGGACAGTTCTCCGGCAAAGGGCAACACCAGTGATCCTCTGGTGGTTGAGACCACGACTGTAGATCCCAGCGCAAGTAACCCTTTTGCTTGAAAACTTCCCTCGGGGTTCTTCTTCTTCTGATTTTATTTCTGAGTATTTGCTTGATTTTTCTCCTTTTTCCGTTCGTCAGATCCATCTGCCGCGGAGCCAATGGATACCGAGGCCGCTGGCGAGGAGAACGCTGAGGAGAATGCGCGCAGCAACGTCGACGACGCCGTTGCCACCGAAGGAGAGTCCGGTTCTGATGATCCCGTCGGTGAAGAGGCCGCCAAGGCTGCCGCCGCAGAAGCTGGCGAGGGGTCCGACGATCACACTGACGGCCCCGAGGCCGCAGGAGCGCCAGACGCTGCACCGACCGCCGATCCCTCCGTCGATGCTGCAGCGCCAGGCTCCGAAGAGCCCCAGCCCGGCGCCTACTTGAAGGCCGGCGACGGTATCTTCATCAAGCTTCCCTGGGCGTCAAGCTCCAGGGCGCCGGTCAAAGGAGAAATTTTGGATGGAGAAGTGCTCGCCTCCGCTAGGCTAACGCTGGTCGACGCGCCAAGCAGCAGCAGCGACGAGCCTGAGGAGGAGCGGCTGCTGCGGAAGCTGCTGTCGCTCTACCGCGCCCGACAAGCCAAGCTGGCATCCCAAGAGGCACTTGTCGCGAAGGCGGGAGTGGATATCGAGAAGCGCGCGGAGGAGCTCCGGGGTCTCAGGCAGGAAGCTCTCCGGTCCCTGGCGGAGGAGCGGGAGCAACTTCTCGAGGAGCGGAAAGCCTTCCTCCTGGAGAAGGCTGAAGTTGAAGAGAAGCAACGGCTTGTCACCGAAAATCTATTTGCACAGGAAGGAGAGTTGGCGCAGCGCAAGGTCAACCTTGACAGCCACGAGGAGGAGCTTGCTGCACGCGAGCAAGCAATCGGCGGGGCTCTCAAGGAAGCAAAGGATGCTGCCGCAGCTGCCGAGGCCGCCAAGAAGGAGCTGGAGACGAAGGTAGCGCAACTGGAGGCTGATCTCAGGGCGAGCGCCGAGGAGCCTGCCGCTCTCAAGCGTGAGCGCGAGAAAGACGCCGCCGCTCATGGCGAGCTGCAGGGTCTTCTCGCTGAGAGGAGCAAGGAGCTTAGCGCGGCCAAGGATTCCAATGCAGATCTCGAGTTGAAGCTGGCCACTTTGACTCAGACACTGGACGGCGCCAGGGAGCGGGAGGTGGCCTTGTTGGAGAAGATCAAGGCCGACGAGGCGCTGCTGGCGAGTGCTGCTGCCTCCCAAAATGCTTTTAGGGAGACTATGGAGCACTGGACCGAGGGTCTGGTGAATATTGCTGCCGCCATCGACGGGGAGTTGGCGCAGCTGGGGATGGAGGATCTCGGGTACTCCTCTGACGAGCACCTCCAACCCTGCGCCAAGCTTAGCTTGTTCTTCAAAGGCGTGGCGACGGCCCTCCAACGACTCCGGGAGAAGATCCCAAAGCAACTGGCCAACGAGTCGCGCAAGATCTGTGCGGGAGTTCTTCATAAGGTGCTGGTGAAGGTGGCCTTCCGCAACCTAGGCCTCAACCTCACCAACGTCCTCAGGTCCTTGCCGCCGGATGCTGATCTGGAGGCGCTCAAGGCCCTTGTCGCACCCATCGTGGACAAGGTGAGCGAAATCAAGAGGGTTGAGGGCGATCGCGTAGACTAGGCCGCCCGTTTTCTCTTTTTCTTGTCGCTGTTGATCATGTCACGAGAATAATCTGTTAGAGCCGCGACAAGCTATCTTGTAATATAACTCTATCTTGGGTAGAGATTGCTATGTTATTTCCTTTACTTGACTCCTTCCTTTGTATGTTTTTGCCCTATGCTTTTAGGGAACTTGTCGGCGCAGGCACCTTAGCCGCGAGCGCTGAGTGCGGGACATCAGCAGCCTGCTGGCGGTGCCGCTTCCGACAAGAAACCTTGTCGCAACTAGTCACAGCTCACTTAAGTTGTTGAGCGGACTCGAAACAAAGTAAGGGCGCAACTAGCTACGAGTTGGTTCCTCCGCGCATAGGTTTTCCATACAAAGTACGATCGTTCGAGGAAGATAACTTAAAAATTTAAAACTGATTGCTCAAACTTTGGCAGCTTAGCTACTTAGCTTTTCTGTCGTTTGCTTTCCGGTAAGGCGAAACTTCCTTGAACAATGCCTGGTCCACACCATTATCTTCTCCTTTCCCCCCGGCAAACTTGTGTGCGAGGGAACCTTCCTTTTCTTTTTGAGAAAAAGAAAGAAGAGAAAATAAAGGTATGGTGCCTTCCGGCTCGTTATTGCTTACCGGGGGTAGGTGCTACACAAAGTGTCAGATAAGGCATGCAAAAATAAAGTAGAAAGCATGATATTGACAAGATGTGCGGAACACATGAGTTTTACTTATGCACGGGGTCTGCGCCCGGCTTTGTACAAAGGATTACATGAAACATCGGCAAGACTTGCACAAAAGGTGGTTGCCGGAACAGGTTCTGGCAACCGCGCCCTATGGGTAAAACTTACGAAGATGCTCAATGTTCCAGGAGATGCTCACCGGAATACCATCTTCGGTCTCAAGGCGGACAGCGCCAGGCCTAGTGACTCATTTCATCCGATAAGGGCCTTCCCACTTTGGCGTCAACTTGTTGGAATTCTTGGCGGACTGAACGCGCCGAAGAACAAGCTCGCCTTCCTCGAAACTTCTGGCATTAACTTTGCGGCTATGGTAGCGGCGCAAAGCTTGCTGGTATCGAGTAGCTCGTACAACAGCCTGAAGACGGTCCTCCTCAAGGAGCAGTGCATCATCTTGTCGCAGCTGCTCTTGCTCAAGCTCATCATAAGCGAGCACTCGAGGTGACCCGTATACGAGTTCCGTGGGGAGAACTGCTTGTGCTCCATAGACTAGAGCGAAAGGTGTCTGGCCAGTGGCTCGATTTGGCGTCGTCCTGATCAACCAAAGATCCACCGGCAGCTCCTCGATCTAGTTCTTTCCGCACTTGTGCAGCCTGTCGAAAGTTCTGGTCTTGAGCCCGCGCAGCACTTCAGCATTTGCCCTCTCCGCTTGACCGTTGCTTCTCGGATGAGCAACAGAAGCGAAGCAGACCTTGGCGCCAAGATCTTGGACGTACTGCATGAAGGTGCGGCTCGTGAATTGCGTGCCGTTGTCGGTGATGATCCTGTTAGGGATCCCGAAGCGGCAAACAATCGACCTGAAGAACTTGACTGCTGACTGTGCTGTCACCTTCCTCACTGCTTCCACTTCCGGCCACTTTGTGAACTTGTCGATTGCAACGTACAAGTACTCAAAGCCCCCGACAGCTCGGGGAAAGGGGCCGAGGATGTCGAGCCCCCAGACCGAAAATGGCCAGGATAAAGGGATCGTCTGGAGAGCTTGAGTTGGCTGGTGTATCTGCTTGGAATGGAACTGGCACGCTTCACACTTGGTTACTTGTGCAGTTGCATCCTGGAGGGCTGTCGGCCAAAAGAAACCTTGCCGGAACGCTTTGCCGGCAAGTGCTCTTGCGCCAATGTGGTGACCACATATGCCTCCATGTATCTCTGCCAACAGCTCTTGTCCTTCTTCCCGGCGAATACACTTCAATTTCGCGCCGTTGAGTCTTCTTCTGTACAGTGTGCTGTCGACAAACTGGTACAGACTTGACTGCCGGGCTACTCTTTCCGCTTCTTCTTGCTCTTCGGGAAGTTCTCCTGTCTGAAGGAAATGAACAATCTGCTGTGCCCATGCTGGAGCTTGCGGCTCGACAACAAGGACTAAAGGCACATCCGTTGCTGTGGGAACATCCGCTTCTACGACAAGAACCTGTGGCTCAGCCGGAGCTTGATGTTCCCCGGCAAGCTTGCCGGAGCAAAACTTGTCGGAAGCGCCTGCTTCAACGGAACAAACCCTAGGGCTCGCCGGAGCAGACTGCCCCTCAGCACTCTTGGTGTTGATTTTGATGACCTTCTTGGCGGCGGCTTCGGGGAGCTCTGCCGGAAAATAGTCACCAGAAATCAACTTCCTCTTCTTGCACTATCCAGTTGATGGTGTTACGGACGCTTGATTTAGCTTGAGCACAAAGATCCCTGGCTCCACAGGTAACTTAAGTGCAGCGCACTTCGACAGGCCATCGGCAATGTCATTCTGAGCTCTTGGAACATGTTCCATCTGTAGGCCGTCAAAGTGATCTTCTAGCTTTCTCACTTCATCAATATAAGCTTCCATCAACGGACTCTGATAATTCTTGTTCACTTGGCGGACGACAAGCTGTGAGTCACCCCTGACAATGAGCTTCTTGATCCCAAGGTCTGCTGCGATCCTGAGACCGGCAAGCAAGCCTTCATACTCTGCTATATTGTTCATTGCTTGCTCCTTGGGAAAGTGCATCTGGACTACGTACTTGTGGTGCTCTCCGGTGGGTGCTACAAGTAGCACGCCCGCACTGGCGCCTTGCAGCGAGAAGGCACCATCAAAGTACATCAGCCATTCTTTGTTCGCTTCCTTGACGGGGATGCTTATTTCTGGAATTTCTTCATCTTGTGTTGGCGTCCATTCTGCTATGAATTCTGCCAATGCTCTGCTTTGGATAGTTGAAGTTCTTTCAAACTTGAGGCCAAAGCTTGACAGTTCCAGTGCCCACTCGACAATCCTGCCTGTTGCTTCTGGGTTTTGCAGTATCCTCTTCAGCGGAAAACGAGTGATGACTGTGATCTCATGTGCTTGGAAGTAATGGCGCAGCTTTCTCGAGGCCATAAGAAGGCCGAAAAGCAATTTCTGCACACCAGAGTACCTTGACCTAGCTCCCTGCAGAAGGGAACTGACAAAGTAAACTGGGCGCTGCACCATTCTTTTCTGCATCTTGTCACGCTCCTGCGCAGATCCATCTTTGTCGGGACCAGAGCTTGCAGGTGAAGTCCCCTGCTTGTCGCTGGATGCATCTGCCGTGGTTGCTGGCTCATCATCCGCCTCCCTCTCCGCTACTAACGCAGCACTAACCACTAGATTGGTTGCCGCTATATATAGCAGCAACTTCTCTTGTGGCTTAGGTGCGATAAGTGTTGGAGTGGAGGATAGGTATCCCTTTAAGTCCTGCAGCACAGCCTCCGCCTCCGGAGTCCATTTCATTGGACTTGCCTTTTTCAATATTTTGAAAAACGGCAGGGCGCGCTCAGCAGACCTAGAGATAAACCTGCTGAGAGCAGCTACGCAACCAGAAAGCCTTCGTACATCCTTGACGCGCTTTGGTGCTTCAATCTGCTCAATGGCCTTGATCTTGTCGGGATTGGCTTCAATTCCCCACTGAGACACGAAGAACCCGAGAAGCTTGCCGGAAGGGACTCCAAACACACACTTCTCGGGGTTAAGCTTGAGGTTGACCTTGCGCAAATTTGCAAAGGTTTCATCTAAATCTTGAATCAGAGTTGCCTTGTCCTTGCTCTTGACCACTATGTCATCCATGTAGGCTTCCACATTTCGGTGCATTTGCGGCTCGAAAGCGTCATGGACTACCCTTGCAAATGTTGAACCAGCATTCTTTAAACCGAAGGGCATCCGTACGAAACAGTATGTGCCACATGGGGTTATGAATGCGGTCTTCTCCTCATCCTCTTCTGCCATGAAGATCTGATGGTATCCTGAGTATGCATCAAGAAATGAAAGCAAGTCACATCCGGCCGTGGAGTCAACAATCTGGTCGATGAGCGGCAAGGGAAATGGGTCTTTGGGACAAGCTTTATTGACATCGGTAAAGTCGATACAAAGCCTCCATTTCCCGTTTGCCTTACGCACGACTACAGGATTGGCCAACCACGTAGGATGGAGCACTCCCCTGACAAGGCCTGCTGCTTCCAATTTCTTGATTTCTTCTGCAATGAATTATTGGCGCTCCACTGCCTGTTTCCTGACTTTCTGCTTGACGGGCCGTGCATGAGGGCAGACGGCAAGATGGTGCTCGATTACTTTCCTGGGAACACCGGGGATGTCAGACGGTTGCCATGCAAATACGTCGATGTTCGCCCGCAGGAAAGCAACGAGCGCGCTTTCCTATTTAGGGTCGAGAGTGGCACTGATGGTGAAGGTACCACCAGTGCCGTCCTCCTTGGCGGACACCTTCTTGGTCTCTGGTGGAGCCGCCATTGTCTTCTTACACTTGCCGGTGGAGCTCGATGGTGCGTCCTCGACGGTAGCGCAGCACTCCGAAGAGGTGCGCTTGCCGGAGTGGGCATCAGAACTCTTGCTGGACTTGGTCTTCTTCTTTGCCCCGGGAGCTTCAACGGCAAGTGACTTGCGATCTGTTGCTGCTGCTTCCCGGTAGATCTTGTCGGCGCAGATAAGAGCATCCTTCTGGTCGCCAGGGACAGAGATGACACTTATCGGGCCTAGCATCATCAGTATGTTGTATGCGTAGTGAGAGGCTGCCATGAATTTGGCGAGTGCTGGACGGCCTAGTATCCCATTATAAGGTAATGGAAAATCAGCAACGTCAAAAGTGACCCTCTCAGTTCTGAAGTTCATCTCGCTGCCAAATGTCACCGGCAACGCGATCTTTCCCTTCGGCTTGCTCCTTCCCGGATTGATTCCTTGGAATGTGCCGGTCTCTTCGAGCTCGCCATCAAGGATCTGGAGTTTCTGGAGTACCGCGGAGGAGATCAGGTTCAAGCCGGCCCCACCGTCAACTAGCATATTAGTGACCTTGAGGTTGCGGATAGTTGGTGAAACCAACATCGGCAAGCACCCGACCGCAGTTATGCGATCAGGGTGGTCCTCAATATCAAAGATGATAGGCGTACTGGACCATTTCAGAGGCTTGCGTGACTCGATGGGTGGTTCTGCCGCATTGACTTCCCGCACCCACTGCTTGAGCTGGCGGTGCGAAGTATGTAGAGTAGCACCGCTGTCAACGCACAGGACCTCTGTGGCTTTCTGGAACTCCTGCTCATCAGCCTCATCATCATCCATATCTTCATCGTCGTCGTCATCTTCATCCTTGTCGCGGCCGCGGGGAGGTCTGTCTCCTTGCCGCTGCTTGGCCTTGCCGCGGCGTCCTCCTCGGCCGGGACGCTTCTTGCCAGCTCCTCCAGCACCTTCCTGGGCTTTCTCCTTGTCGCGTCGCTCGTATTCAGCCTTTTGCTGCTCGATCTTCTTGCAGCTCTGGAGGTCATGGCCCTTGGTGCGGTGGATCTTGCAGTACTGCTTGTTGGTGCTGTCCTGCTTGTCGGCGACCGCCACAGCCTGGTGGTTGGTGCCCGCGGCAATCTCCTTGCCGGAGCTACCAGCCTTGGCTTTCTTGCCGGACTGCTCACGACTAGCACCTCTTTGCCTTTGTTCTTTCTGTTGTTCCGCCGCCGGTTTTTCCTTGCCGGGGCAGTCTCCTCACTATCAGATCCTCCTGCTCCTATATTCTCTCCGGGGAGTTTCCTCCCTTCCTCAGCACATGCACACTTGTCGGCCAGGGCATATAGCTCACTAACATCTCTGATCTTGCACATCACCATCTCCTCCCGCATCCTGCGGTTTCGCACGGTCTGATGGAACGCGCTGATTACCGCGGCAGGGTGGACATCTGGGATGTTGTGTTGTACACGGCTGAATCTCTGAATGTACTTGCGCAGGGGCTCTCCTTCCTTCTGGGCAAGCAGATGAAGATCGCTCTCTTGGCCATGAGGCTTGTGGACGCCTGTAAAGGCGCCGACAAACTGATGGCATAGATCTGCCCAGGAGGATATGGAGTTGTCTGGCAAGTGCATGAGCCAGGATCTGACATTGGGTTTGAGCACCAGCGGGAAGTAGTTGGCAAGGATCTTGTCATCCCGTCCCCCGGCAGCTTGCACCGCGATGGTGTAGATGCTGAGGAACTCCGACGGATGCGACTTGTCGTCGTACTTCTCTGGCACGTCTGGCTTGAAATTCTTCGTGCTGGGCCACTCGACTTGCCGCAGCTCACGAGTGAACGCAGGGCAACCTACCGCGTACGGCAAGTCGCCTGGTTCCTCTGGCGCATGCATGTCAACAGAGGGCCCAGCGCGCTGGTCTGCTTGACGTCGCGCTTCTCTTCGGCGCTCGATGCGAGTACGAGCGTCTTCTTGTTGTCGTTCGTGAAGAACTTGGCGCTGATCGCGACGAGCTCGTGGATCCGATGATGCGGTAGAGTCGTTGTCGAGGTTGATCCGGCGAGTCGGCGATCTTGGCCTTCGGGGTGGAGAGTGCCTGGTAATTGCACCCCCACCAGTTTCGCCGCCACTGGCCCGTGCCTGGCGGTCTTGCCGCGGCAGCGATGCGCTCGGCTGCCGCGGAGTGTCGCCGTTAGCGAAGCCGATGAGACTCTGAATGGTGGCCCTCCATCCGTCGATCTTGTCTTCTGTTGGAGGGTTATCCAAGAGCAGTTGAGCTCGCGCCAAAGCTTCTACTGGAGTGGTGGGTGGCATTGGCGAACGGTGCGAGGAGCGGGATATGCTCGGACTTCTAACTATGTTAGAAGGAGCAGTATCCCGTCCAGGCGACCGTGCCTCGCTCGTGCCAGCGTGTTGGCATGCATGCTGGTCTTGAGTACCCCGAGATCCACCAGCTCGATCTTGGCCCAACAAACGTATGGTACTGCGAGTACCATGACGTTGTCGGTCCTGCGCCTCCTGAGATGGGCGCGGAACATGTACGGACGCTGAGGTCTGTGCAGCCTTGTCCTTGGACCTGGCAGCGTCGTGAGCTCCCTCGTCGATGTCCGTTCTTCCGCCGGCGTCTTCCCCACCACTCATTTGCTCCGGTGGTGGTGGGATCGACGTGGACGGAACAGCTGCCGCCGAAGTCTTCTTCTTCGGTGGCATGTCGATGAAGAAGATGAAGATCTAGCTCGTGTGAACGCCGGATCAGGTTCGCACAATCTCGACGCCCCCTACCTGGCGCGCCAAAGATGTCGGGGAAACTGATCCACGGACACCTATGGGGCCGGCGGACCGAGCCCCTTTCGGTTCGGCGGGGGGCGGAGATCGCACAAAGAGCAGATCGAGGCGAAACACACGAGCCGTTTACCCAGCTTCGGAGCTCTCCGGAGAGATAATACTCCTACTGCTGCTTGTCTGATTGTATTGAGTTCTTGCTCAGGAGCGCTGAGTGCTACAGTACACTCGAGCTGCTAATGAGACCGAGCGTGAGTGTTTTCTGGTTCCCCCCCCCCTTCTACATTGCGCATGGGCCTCCTTTTATATGCTCAAGGGGTCACCGACAGGTGGCAACGTAGGCAAGGGTAAAAACCGAAAAAGAGGGGTGGTTGGTACAGTTACTTGCACAGTACATCCTACCTAACCCTGACGGCAGGGGACAAGGGCATTAAATGCCCGTCCGCGTCGCCCAAACAGTGCAGAAAAGGACCGTCAGGGGCGCCACCGCTTGCCATGATGGCAATCTTGTCAGTGTCGCATGCCACCGCGCACCGCTGGCTGCACAGCCTCTCGCCACGCGCGCCTGGAAAGGCCCCAAGGCGACACGTTGGTGGATGTGCTGGAGCGTGGGTACAGAGTGGTCGCTTGCCGCGGTCGTTGTCTTGTCGCGTCCGGAAGCTTGTCGCTCACCGGGCCTTGCTGGGACGCGTGGCGCGTCACGGCAAGTTCCTTGAGATGCCTTGGTTGGCCTTCCTGGCAAGCTCCTCTTGCCGGGGCCTTGTCTCCTTGGCTTGAATACTTTGTTCTTGAATGGCTCCAAAGGAACCACAGAGGACCTTGGCGGTCACCCGGCAAGCCTTGCCGCGGGGTGCTGCAACTGCCCGTGCACAAGTTCGGGATACTAGGGTACCCCTACTCTAGTACACCGACATATTGGAATGAACAAGGGGGTTTTGCTTGCCTGGCACTTCTGAAGATAATATAGTTCTTCATCGGTGTCATCGATCACATTGTCGGTACCACGTCTACTGAGAGGGGACAAATACCGACAAACAAAGAAGAAACACAATCAATGCAATGCAACAATATGATGCATGAATGTGGCATGGCAATATGCTATGGTTGAGCTAATGCAGCTAGCAACAAGTTAAATGGGGTTGGTTTGAACACTAGATTCAAATTCAAACTCCATATGTGCTTTCTTAAATGCCATTTAGTTGAATTGTCCTAAACAGCAGTCATAACTTGATCTAACATGCATGAAAATGGTACAGATGGAAAGATTGGATTTTTCTGATCATTTTTTGTATATAATTTATTTCATTTGGAGTTACGGTTGATTTTATATGATTTTTAGAAGTTTTGGATAATTTCTGAAATAAATAAATCATTTAGGATTTATTTAAATCCAAAAAAGTATTACTGCATCAGCCTGACATAGGTGTGACGTCAGCAGGTCAACTGGGTCGGCCAGGTCAAACCTGACCTGTGGGACCCATACGTCAGTATCTCAGGCTGGTTTGGGTGTATGACAGGTGGGACCGGTCAACGGACACGTCAGCACAGTCAACTCTGACTTGTGGGCCCCGCTTTATTAAACTAATCTAAACAGAAAATAAACCCGGAGTTAATTAGGCGCGGGCCCAACTGTCGGTGTCACAGGAGGGGTTAGTTAGTGGGTCATTAGCCACTAATGATGCCCACGTCGGCGGCTAACCGTCGGTGGCACACAAACGCGGCGGCATCGCTCGTCCCGGCGATTCCGGCAACGAGAAGAGGGAGGGTTGGGCTCGTTGGAACGCCCGCGAGGTGGCGCGTCCAACGGTGGTGGTGGCAGGTGCTGGGGTGGCTGGAGATGACGGCGGCAAGCACGTCCGCGGCGGCCGGAGTTCGGTGGTTGCGGCTGAGAGGGCTAGAGCTCGCGGGCGAGGGAGCTGAGCAGCACAACGGCATCTACACAGCACGTGGAAGAACTCTGCGAGCTCGGTTTTGTCATCGGGGCTTGCTAGCGATGGCAGTGACGAGCGCGGTGGCGAGAATCTCTCAGCCATGGCGGGGCTACGGCGTAGAGAGCGGGCGCGACCAGGGGAGAAGGGGGAGATGATGCGGGTGCTCACAGCGCGTCCGATGGCGTCGTCGGCGAGGTCGGGGGCGGTCGGATTGCTGCGAATCGACGACGACGGCTGTCGGTGCAGAGGGCGAAGACAACAGCGATGATGGCGCTGCGGGGCGCTCCGGCGTCGTTTGTCTCGGCGGAGATGAATAGCAAGTCAAGGCGGAGCTCCTAGACCGCTCGAGAGGACGAGGGGAAGGCGATAGCCCCGGTGGTGCTCGTCGGTGGCGTCGGCGCGGTCAGGTGAGGTGGGGAACAGGGAGGGAGAGAGAGCCAGGGAAGGGGAAAGAGCTCCAGGGGAAGAGAGGAAGGGCTGGACGGCTCCGGGCGGCTGCGTGGCGTCTTCAAAGGAGTCGGGGCATAGGCAGGCAGCCTGGAGGTGGCGCGGTGAGCGTCGGGCACGCAACTACTTCTCCTCCTGGCAGGAGGAAGAAGACAGTGCTGCCCCTGGTGGGCTAGGCCTATTGGCTGGGCTGCCAGCTGGGCCGGCTAGGTAAGTGACCCAGGTGGGCTTCCTCAGGTGAGGCTAGGTAATCTCTCCCTCTCTTCTGTTTTCTAATTTGTTTTTGTTTTCTAATTATTTGCCTCTGTTTTGAGCTTAGGAAAAATACCAAGGCATTTCCTAAAATCCTGAAAATATTCATGGACACTTGCTGAATTATTTCAGTGGCCCAAAAATAGTTCCAACATTATTTGAACATTTAAATTATTTATAGTATTTAAATGCCCAAAGTCAAATACAATAAGATTTTATTCAAAAATCCAGAATGGCCTAGAAATATGTGCATCATTTTTGGCAGAGGTTTTCACCTTTAACAAAAATCATGAACTTTTCTAAAGGGCATTAGGGATCATTGAAAATATTTTTTTATTGAACCTAGTTGAATTCATTTGGTGCTAGGGCTTGGATCAATCCCCATTTCAAAGTTTCAAAGAAATTTAGACATGATGCATGGATGCAATGCCACTAGTTACAAGCAAACTCTAGGGATGTGACACATTAGTTTAACATGCAATCTGAATGGATAGCTCCTGTGGTCATCACACGTGAGCGGATATAGTGATGGTTGATTCGCCCGAGCAACTTATTACTGTGGGAACATGGGAGTACCAGCGGATTCAAGGAACTGAGAAATGATGGTTGCTTCGTCCGAGCAACTTACTGTGGCGAAGGTGGGGCTCTGTGATTTGACTGCTCACTAGTCATTACTACTGCGGTGCAATGACCAAGGTGAATCTTTCCCTGAAGTTGTGTTGTGCACTCAATATTGCTGCGTGGTAGGTGGAGCCGGATGAAGGATGTCCAACATGTCGGCGAAACGAAGTTGAATTGTTTCTGGCATTGCTATCAATCCTTCAGGATTTACGCATAATTTTAATGAAATTGTATTGTGATGCTATGAAGGTTTCAACTTTGGTTCCCGCAGGAAAAAAAAGGTTTCAACTTAGGATTCATGTGTCTTGCCTCGAGATTATCTCGTTACAACATTCCATTAAATACAAATGAAACTACCATGGCTAATGCATCTCAATGGTTCGCAAATCAGCGCCAACATTCACATCACCACTGAAGACAAAGTTGTGAGAAGGTGTACAAATAAAGAAAAAAATATAATTGATCGATGTTGTTCGTAGGCATGGCTCCATTTCCTTGGCACATCATTGCTTTGCAGCTAGTTTCACCCAGCTCTGTAGCCAAAAAAGAGATGTATGAAGGACACCACAATCCGATCATTTTGTGCATCTCCACTAAAATCGAGTGGACCATCCCTGTTTGCAAACATATCCAATCAGTGTGATTACAATAATAGTGGAACTAGATGATGAAACATAACACACATAAATAGAAGCCGATCACCTCTACGATCTCTCTTTAGGACTAACTTCTTGTTGGAGAAGATTAGGCACGGAGTTGGATGAGGAGGATAGCAAAACCAATCTCCCTTTCCGCAGTCCCACGGAAATGTAAAAACGTTGCCCGTGTGACATTTTGGCGGAACTGCACAAAACACTCTTTAGAAAAAAGTGATTGGTGTAGTTCACCAAAAGGTCGCAATAGCAACAAGGTGAAAATGGATAGCCCTGTTTGCAAAAGGAGGTCGAAAGGAAACAATTACTGCCCAATAACACGAGTTGAAGACACATATGCCGACAAAAAAGAAGCATATTCCATGTAATAAGGGAAAAATAGCACATGGTGGTTTATCAAAAATTGTTTGAGGGTGAGATTGCAAGATGGAAAGTACGCCGGCCGAGATACAATTTAAGCAAACAACTAAAGAAGATCCACATGCAGCAACGTGGGAAGATGGGCAGTGGAGCAAGGCCGGAGGAAGTTGTACCTGAGGGTCGTTGGGATGTTACTAGGAGGGCACCAGCGGCCGGGATCTGCCCATACTGCGACAGCGAGCAAGTGGCGAAGGCCCTACCGCGCCGGAGCTTGGTCAGAGAGAACGGCGGGTACCGCAGATCGGGACGTGCTGCCTCAACACCGTCGAACGGAGAGACGATGCACATCCTCCCTTTCCGCCAGCGGACGGGATGCGGCCGGATCACTGACCAACGCTGAGAGAGAGAGAGAGAGAGGCCACGACCGCCTTGTGTGAGATGGTGTGACGAGAGACAAACCCATTTTTCCATTTTCCCCATGGCAATCGTTTTATATTCTGTACGTTCCATTGAGGAATATATAACTTTATTTAATGCTAACACGGCAAGTCGAACTTTGTTCCATCTAGGCGTGGTACCCGACCCTCCTTCGAGTAAACAACCGCTACACGCGTCAAATTATCACGTGGGCTACCTTTTCGTACAGAATCGAACTCCACCATGTACCCGCGTGGGTGTGGCCGGGAACGAGATGTGAGTACGTGCGTCCTGCGTGCACTTCTTCTTTAGGTGCAGGTACGTACGTGGGTGGGTGTGAGAGAGATGGTTTGTGCGAAATAGAGGCAATGTGTTGATGATATCTCAAACAGAAAAACGTAACATATGCAATGTGCGTGAAACGGAGTCATGGACATGAGATATCGATAGAATTGAAAACAGGGATGGAGTGTGTGGCTGCGTGATCGATAAAGAGTGCCATCGAATTTGTGTTTGCCCACGTCAATGATAC
>NC_041385.1:47786326-47789115 GCF_002162155.2 Triticum dicoccoides
CGACTAGTATATGTGTGGGGAAGGAGAGAGACCTAGCTATGTATTGAGGGAGATCGATCGACATCCATGGATATGTGTAGCAGAGGAATAAGGTTGGGAAAAAAGATAAAGGTAGAGCGTCGGAGGGTTGGTGGTGGAGTGGCGTCTCACAAATGGTGGGAGAGGCCTGCTAGACAAACGGAGGGTATGAGTGCAATATCAATAAGAGAGGGCAGGGGATGTCTGTCTGTCTATGCACGTGCGTGTGAGAGACGGGTCGGGAGGTATTCAAGGCTGATGAGGGGAGAAGATATGGTTGTGGTAAGCATACATAACTACATAGGAAGATCAACCATTGTGTGTCCAAGAAAGGTAGAGACATAACTAGCGAGGTAAGTGTATCGGTGCTTGGTGAAAACGAATTATAGTCGACCTGGCTATATGTAGGGAGATCAGTTCATATACACGCCTGCATGTCTTAGAAGCAAATAAGGTTCGGAGAGACAGACAGGGGGAGAGGGTGATGCTAGGAGGTGGTGCGAGAGGCCTGCCATGTCGAGGGGGGAGGAGTGTGCGAGTATGTGATCAATGAAAAGAGGGGCGGGAGTGTGCACCTGCGTGGAATCGTATTGGACATAGGGGGGCATGGACAGTGAGAAGATAAGAGGGGAAGTACATATGTGTTTGTTGTAGGCACACTTGGCTAGAGAGGTATATCGACCGGTGTGTGCCGGAAAGAAGGAGCCGGGAGCCTACACACACCACGGGTGGATGACCTAAAGAGAAATAATGAACGTGCGCGATGGAGGGGACGCTAAGGGTGGGTGAGAGGAGGGCGGGCGTGTGCATGCACGATAGAAAGTTAGCGCTAGCTAGCTACAAATAGAAGAGGATCGTGAAGGTGTAAAAGACGAACAAAGATCATAATTCACTATAAAAAAGTGGATACAGATACTTGAAGAAGATATCATAATGTAGAACATTGATTATAATTTGGGCTAATGTGTGACTTTTGCAACTTAGGTCTAAATACTTGTCATAATGTAGGGGGCAGGGCACTATACTTTGTGTGATAAACATGGTGGTTTAGATTATGAATATATAGTTAGTACATCAAATGTACTATTTTTTGTTATCAACATCAAGTGTATTCAAAAAATAGAATTCGAGTTCATGTAGTACACATAGTTCATATCTATCTCTATAGTAATCATGTGGTGTGTTATTAAGGTAATATACGAATGATGGTTGAAGTTGGCAACAATCATGATTGTAGATTCTTATTGAAACAGAGAAACAAATTCAAATTTAGTTCGAATTGCAGCGGTAGTATAGACATTTGGAATGCACTAAAATGTTGGTATGAGTAGGTTACATGCATTATACAGCAAGTGAAAAAATTTAATCGGACATAACATGGATTCATACTCCCTCCTTCCATCTATATAGGGCGTAATGAGATTTTTAAGTCCGCCTTTGACTGTTGACAAGATTAATAGTACATGACATGCACAATGTGAAAATTATATCATTGAAAGAACCTTTCACAGACGAATTTAACGGTGTGCTTTGTGTAAGTTGCATGTCGTATATTATTGCTCTAATATTTGATCAAAGTTAGCATCGAAAAACACATTAGGCCCTATACAGATGGAGGGAGGGAGTAGCTTTGAATAGCATTTGTATAGTAAAACGGGGGAAGACTCTCTCTTTGTGTGGTGTGAATAGTTTTATTTTTTTCGTTTTCTTTTTGGTTGAGGGAGGTGCGAATTGATTTGGTACGTACAAGTACAATATTACTACACGTTAGGCTTGTCCCTAAAATTCAACCCGTGTCTTGTTATATCCTGAAAATTCAGATATCATGCTCCCAAAACTAGCGCCTTCACAACCCGCGCCTTGCTATCCCGAAATTACAACACGCGCAGAAACTCCCTCCAGCTGCCAAATCCCGACACGCGAAATCCCTCTTCTAACCCTGAGCCGAAAGGGCCGGTAGTTCAAATCGGGGGGGGGGGGTACTTTTGTAACACACCCTACATTTTTGGCAAGCGCGTCCCTAAGTCATGCTTCACCCCCTCCCATCGCCCCCTTTTCGCCATTCGAAATCCCAGGCCGCCATAACCTCTCCGTTCCAGCTATGAAACCCCACCCTCCTCCGTCCGCCACCTCACCGCTGCCCAGCCGGAGCCTCTTCCCCGACGACGTCGTCCACCGCAATAGCTCGACGTACCTCGTCCACCTCCCCGGATGAGTATCCGTCGTCCATCTCGTCGTTCCGCCGGTTCAGCCGCCCCATCCTCCGCCTCCAAGGAGCTGCTCCGACGATCGCCTCGTCTATCGTGGCTGCTCTATCCCCACAGCGCCACCTTAACCTTCTCCACCGGAACCGCAACATCCTCATCGACTCCTCGGACGAAGCCGAGGCCTACTCGGCACCATCAAAGAGGTTGTACACTCATCGCATCGCACCTTCTCCTTAACTCGACCTCCCGGCGCCGACGGTGCTCCATCCTGCACCCCCATGGAGAGGCTACCTTGAAGTCGGCGCCATGGGCGACATCTCCACGGCGGACCTCCCCCAGTGCGAGGCCCCTTCGGCGGCGGCGGCCATACCAGTCGGATCTGCTGCTGCTGCTCCAGCTCTCGCTCGCTCGCTCGCGCTGCTACTGCTCCAGCTCTCGCTCAATCGCTCGCTCGCCCAGCTACTGCTGCTGCTCTCCCCCTAGCTCGTGTTGCTGCTTTGCTTCAATTTAGCCACACTTTAGTCGACTGAATCGACTTTTGGGTCAGTCAATTTTCAGTGGTTG
>NC_041385.1:47789444-47810677 GCF_002162155.2 Triticum dicoccoides
CTAGAGGGCTGGCTGGGGTGGCTGGGGGGAGTTGTTTCGGGGCGGCGAGGCGACGTTGGGGCTGGCGGTTTGGCTGGTGGTGGCTGGCGGCTCAGGGGGGTGCAGGTTGAAGATGAAATGCAGGCCCTCCCTAAACTACATGTCAAGTGCCTCTCTGCTACCATTGCGTCCAGTTTCGACAGTAGCACTCAGATTCCACAGTAAATTTCAGTTTCGACAGTTAAGTTCAGAGTCAACAGTTTTTACCTCATCTGTTGTAGTCAGGCGGTTTTTGGTGATGTAAATTTTACATATATTTTACATCATCTATTGGAGATGCTATTAGAATCCCACTTGAGATTGACGATGTTTGTCTTGTGCTACTTCAGCCTTGACGTCTTACGGCTCACCGGAGCTGCTCCAACGATAGAACGATCCATCACAACAAAGCAGTGCCCTGGACCCTGTCGACAGATTCCTCAGATCTTCCTCCACACGTCCGATAGCCACCTCTGCCTCAACTGCTTCAGCGAGCAACCCAATGATGCTGAGGTCGACACGGCTACGACAAAGAGGTTGTACACTTGTTGCATCACTTATTACTATACATTCACGTTGATCCATTAGGGCTATTTTGGTTCAACGGAAAAACATAGCAATAGGGAATTTTCCAATGGCACTCTACTATTCAATTATTCATGCATTTTGTTGAAAGGAATGAAGCAAAACATCCACCTGGACCTACTTTTCAAAATCCTATGCATGAAAACAAGACCAAGTGCATTAGTGGCAGAATAACATTCTAACTGTTCACGCTTTCATATGGTTTCACTTTATTTTGGCCATGTTTCTTTGCATTCCTCTGCTCTTCCAATTCCTGTAAACCAAACACCCAAGTTGACAGAAATCCTGTGTTTACAAATGCTCTGTTTACCATGTGCATTCCTATCCTATTATGGTGTTTTTCTTATCCCCGCGTTTTTAGAATCATGCAAGCCAAATGAGCCCTTACAGAATTACTTCAGTTACAGGTAGGTGTCGAAGGGAACTTTGTGTGGTTTATCCTGCTCCTGCCGCGACGTCGTCCACCTCACCTGAGCTGCTCCATCGACAAAAGCATCCACCAAACCAGACATCACGACTCCTGACCGTCTTTCGCCACCTCAGATCTCCTTCCCTGCCACCGGCACCCACCGCAATGGCATCACCATCATCAACTCAGCAGATGAACCTGAGGAGTACACGGGTCCACGAGAGAGGTCGCACTTTTTTGTTTCTACTTATGTTATGCATTGCTTAAACTTACCTGCTACTTTATCGTCCTGTTCAACTCTTGGACTCCCAAGTGAGGTCCAAATTAATGTTCAAACTTGAGTTCTAAATTAGTTGTGGGGCACATATCGAGGCAGCAATGAATAATATGTATGTCTAATATCTGGTTCGCCTAGGGTATGCCTATGTTGTTCATCTTGGGTGGGAAACAAATAGTAAAGCAATCATCATCTGTATTTTTATTAAATTAAAGCAATCATCATCCTTCTATCATTATTTTTGGATCCATCACTGGTTGTTACCATCACTCTAAATTTCTGCATGCTCTCCTTACATAATCTCACCATATTTTTTCGTATGCATGTCAGATATTGTACACAGTCATGTTGAACATGTAGAGAAAAAGAGAAGAGTTTTGTGCAGCAATACAATGTCATGCAGACATCGCTCCATGGTGGGTTCAATGGAAAACCCTCCCCACCCTCTCCAGATTGTAATCTAGAGGAAGATATCTATTTTGAGGCGGATTCAGACGCCGCTGGCCACTCCTATTTACCCCCAAGGTGTTTGCTCTACCTTGGCATGATGATGTTAGTCATATCATGCATACGTTGCCTTGCAATGCCTAGTTTTGACATCATATATGTCATCTGCTTACTTTAGACATGTTTTGTAATGCCACCTGTTTAGTTTCTATATCATATATGGGAATTATGCAGCCTCATGTCTTTTAGCCAGCCATAGTATATGTGAAATGTGCAATGCCATCCTGTTTAACCAGGCATCATATATTCGAATGATATTTTGCCCATCCTTTTCTTCATTACATTTCCATTTGTTGACAATGTTTGTACATTAAACTACTCTTCCTGTGAATGAGCCATTTGGGTGGGAGATGGAAAAATCTGGAGTGAAAACAAGGCCTTCAGAACAGACAATGCTACCTGTCGAAGCAGATCTCTTGTTGGGTCCCGATAGCTCCTCTGAGATGGATTCAGAGACAGATGCCCAGTCCTACTCCCCCACTGAGGTGTATGCTCTAACTTGGCACGGTTATACTGCTCATATCAGGCATATGGTGTCTTGCATTGCATAGTTTAGACATCATATACACAATATTCAACACCATGTTCTTAGTTCAGACATCATATCAAATGCCCTCTATTTAGCATATAAATCACATATGTGAATTAAATGATGCGATCCTGATTATTTAGATAACATGTAGGTGAATTATGTCATGCGATCCTGTTTAGTTATTCATCATACCTTTGAATTATGTTATGCTATGCTATCCAGTTTAGATAGACATCATATATGTGAAATTATGTCATGCTATCCGTTCTAGTTAAACAATATACATGTCAACTATTTCATGCCATCTTTTTCCACACTATCTATTGCATTTGTCTCTCATACAATGTCTGTACATTCAACTATGTTTCCTGTTTATCGGCCATTTGAATTGGAGCGGGTGATGCCAGTATCTGATGACCCACAAGTATAGGGGATCTATCGTAGTCCTTTCTATAAGTAAGAGTGTCGAACCCAACGAGGAGCAGAAGGAAATGATAAGCGGTTTTCAGTAAGGTTTTCTCTGCAAGCACTGAAATAGTAGGTGATAGATAGTTTTGTGATAAGATAAATATTAACGAGCAAAAGGTAAATAAAGTAAATAAAGTGCAGCAAGATGGCCCAATCCTTTATGTAGCAAAGTACAAGCCTGGACAAATTCTAATAATGAAGAAGGAGCTCCCGAGGACACATTGGGAATTATCGTCAAGCTAGTTTTCATCACGTTCGTAAGATTCGCGTTCGGTACTTTGATAATTTGATATGTGGGTGGACCGGCACCTGGGTACTGCCCTAACTTGGACAAGCATCCCACTTATGATTAACCCCTATTGCAAGCATCGGCAACTACAAAAAGGAGTATTAAGGTAAACCTAACCACAACATTAAACATATGGGTCCATATCAACCCCTAACAAAGCAACGCATAAACTAGGGTTTAAGCTTCTGTCACTCTAGCAACCCATCATCTACTTATTACTTCCCTATGCCTTCCTCTAGGCCCAAATAATGGTGAAGTGTCATGTATTCGACGTTCACATAACACCACTAGAGGAAAGACAACATACATCTCATCAAAATATCGAACGAATACCAAATTCACATGACTACTAATAGCAAGACTTCACCCATGTCCTCAGGAACAAACGTAACTACTCACAAAGCATATTCATGTTCATAATCAGAGGAGTAATAATATGCATAAAGGATCTGAACATATGATCTTCCACCAAGTAAACCAAATAGCATCAACTACAAGGAGTAATCAACACTACTAGCAACCCACAAGTACCAATTTGTGGTTTTGATACAAGATTGGATACAAGAGATGAACTAGGGTTTTGAGAGGAGATGGTGCTGGTGAAGATGTTGAAGGAGATTGACCCCCTCCCGATGAGAGGATCGTTGGTGATGATGTTGGTGATGATTTCCCCCTCCCGGAGGGAAGTGTCCCCGGCAGAACAGCTCCGCCAGAGCCCTAGATTGATTCCGCGAAGGTTCCGCCTCGTGGCGGCAGAGTTTCGTCCCGTAAGCTTGCCCTTGATTTTTTTCAGGGTAAAAGTGATGCTATAGCAGAAGATGGATGCCGGAGGCCCACCAGGGGGCCTAGGAGATAGGGGCCGCGCCCTACGGGGGGGGGGGGCGCCCCCTGTCTCCTGGACAGGGTGTGGGCCCCTGTCCTATTTCTTTCTCTCATAAATTCTTATTAAATCCAAAAAGTTGTTTCGCGGGGTTTCAGGACTTTTGGAGTTGTGCAGAATAGGTTTTCAACGTTTGCTCCTTTTCCAGCCAGAATTCCAGCTGTCGGCATTCCCCCTCTTCATGGTAAACCTTGTAAAATAAGAAAGAATAGCCATAAGTATTGAGATATAATGTGTAATAACAGCCCATAATGCAATAAATATTGATATAAAAGCATGATGCAAAATGGACGTATCAACTCCCCCAAGCTTAGACCTCGCTTGTCCTCAAGCGGAAGCCGAAATCGAAAAATATGTCCACATTTTTAGAGATAGAGGTGTCAATAAAAATAAAATAAGGACATGAGGGCATCATGATCATTCTAATAACAGTAACATATATAGATTTTGTCATATGATTTCCCATGCTCAAGTAATAAGCAATTCACAATGTCAAGTATGGTTCATAAACTTCATTGAGAACTAACAAACTATAATCTCAGTCATTGAAGCAATTGTAATTTATCATAACATCAGAAAGAGTCAATAATAGAGCTTTTCAACAAGATCACATACTCAACTATCTCGTAGTCTCCCATAATTGCTAACACTCACGCAATACTTGTGGTTATAGAGTTTCAGCCGGACACTGAGAAAGATAGGGGCTTATTGTGTTGCCTCCCAACGTTTCACCTTTAGGTGATGTCAACAATAATAGCCTATGCCAACTTACATCCAATTGGATATATGTATCATGATCTTTCAAACACGAGGAGCTTGCCAAAGGATAAAATGAAAAAGGGGAAAGGTGAGGATCACCTTGACTCAAGCATAAAGTAAAAACATAAAGTAAAAGATAGGCCCTTCGCAGAGGGAAGCAGAGGTTGTCATGCACGTTTAGGGTTGATGCATGAAATCTTAATGCAAAAGAACGTCACTTTATATTGCCCCTTGTATGTGGACCTTTATTATGCAATCTGTCGCTTTTATTACTTCCACAACAAGTTCGTACAAAGCTTATTTTCTCTGCACTAATAAGTCATACATATTTAGAGAGCAATTTTTATTGCTTGCACCCATGACAACTTACTTGAAGGATCTTACTCAATCCATAGGTAGGTATGGTGGACTCTCATGGCAAAATTGGGTTTGAGGATATTTGGAAGCACAAGTAGTATCTCTACTTGGTGCAAGGAATTTGGCTAGCAAGAGGGGGAAAGGCAAGCTCAACATGTTTGAAAGGTCAATGACAATATACTTTAACTGAGATGTCGGAAAACATAAACCATTACGTTGTCTTACTTGTCCAACATCAACTCTTTTAGCATGTCATACTTAATGAGTGCTTCACAATCATAAAAGATGTCCAAGATAATATATTTATATGTGAACCCCTCTTTCCTTATCACTTCCTATTAATTGCAACGATGACCAAGGCTACGTTCATCAACTCTCAACAATTTTCATGCCTCATACTTTCTATGTGTGAAGTTATCACTATCCATAAGATCAATATGAACTCTTTTGTTCTTTCTACTTTCAGAAGATCATGGCAACATGGCAAAGCCTTTGACTCAACACTAATCTTTATTATAGATAGCACACAGACTCGCTTACATAAAGAGATCACAATGCAAAACTCAAAACTACTTGATATCAAAACTTCAATCTACTAGATCAAGATACTACTAAAGGATCGAACTAAATAAAGCGGTAAAGATAGGAGTGTGATGGTGATACGATACCGGGGCACCTCCCCCAAGCTTGGCAGTTGCCAAGGGGAGTGCCCATACCCATGTGATTATTTCTTCGGAGCTGATGGAGGTGGTGATGATGACGGTGGAATTGTTGCATTATTCTTCTCTAGCTTGCGTTTGAGGCTCAAATTTTCCTCCCTCAGATCCTCATTCTCGAGCTCAAGTTTAATTATCTTTTTGCATAGTGTTGCCTTGCTGTCCTGTAAAAAACGTGGTGGGATAGATTGGACCTTAGGGAGGCTTGACTTCTTGAACTCCACATGCATATCACCAGGTTGAGGTAGTGGATCGTCCTCTTCATCGGAGCTTGTCTCCTCCTTCCTCTTTGGATCATAGTCTTCTTCTTCCTCTGTGGTCCAGCCATAATGTTCCACATCCCCATATCCTTTTGGATTTGCAATATAATCAGCCATGTAGCTCTCTCCCTCCGAATCTTGGGATGACATCTTGTTCCAAATCTGCAACAAGAACAACTCGAAACGAAAACAAAGGATATTTGCGTGATACGGTGGTCAAAACCTTCAAGAGTATATATAATGAATTTTTACCGACCAAAATACATAACATACAAGAAAACGGAGTCCGGGAGGCACACGAGGTGCCCACAAGACAGGGGGGTGCGCCCTACAGGGGGGGAGCTGCTCTCTTGTGGGAGCCTCGTGTCCCTTTCAGACTACTTCTTTCTTCCTAAAATTCTTAAATAATCCAAAACATTATAAAAATTGCCATTAGAGTTGTTTTGGAGTCGGTTTACTTACCGTACCACGTACCTATGCCTTTTCGGAATCTGGGACGTTCTGGAAAGTGTCTCTTATGTATTCCTCAGGGGTTATGGTTTCAATGATATTAGTTTCAACATTGATAGGATTACCTGAAATATAATGTTTAATTCTTTGACCGTTTACCACCCTCGGATTTGTGCCTTCGAAGTTGTTGATTTTTATAGCACCAGAACGATAGACCTCCTCGATAACGTAGGGACCTTCCCATTTTGAGAGAAGTTTTCCTGCAAAAAATCCTAAACGAGAGCTGAATAATAACACATAATCTCCTACGTTAAACTCACGCTTTTGTATCCTCTTATCATGCCAGCGTTTGACCTTTTCTTTGAAAAGCTTGGCATTCGCATATGCTTGGGTTCTCCATTCGTCAAGTGAGCTAATATCAAACAACCTCTTCTCACCGGCAAGTTTGAAGTCATAATTGAGCTCTTTAATACCCCAATATGCTTTATGTTCAAGTTCAAGAGGTAAATGACATGCTTTTCCATAAACCATCTTATATGGAGACATACCCATAGGATTTTTGTATGCAGTTCTATAGGCCCATAATGCATCATCAAGTTTTTTGGACCAATTATTTCTAGATCTATTCACTGTCTTTTGCAAAATTAATTTGAGCTCCCTATTGCTCAACTCTACTTGACCACTAGACTGCGGGTGATAAGGAGATGCGATTCTATGATTGACATCATACTTAGCAAGCATGTTACAGAAAGCACCATGAATAAAGTGTGAACCACCATCCGTCATAAGATATCTAGGGACTCCAAACCTCGGAAAAATAACTTCTTTAAGCATTTTAATAGAAGTGTTATGATCAGCACTACTAGTTGGAATAGCTTCTACCCACTTAGTAACGTAATCGACAGCAACTAAAATATGTGTATAACCATTGGAGGTAGGAAAAGGTCCCATATAATCGAAGCCCCAAACATCAAACGGTTCAATAACAAGAGAATAATTCATAGGCATTTCTTGACGTCTACTAATGTTACCTATTGTTTGACATTCATCACAAGATAAGACAAACTTACGAGCATCTTTGAAGAGAGTAGGCCAATAAAAACCAGATTGTAGTACCTTGTGTGCAGTTCTATCTCCAGCGTGGTGTCTGTTGGGTTTCGTAGTAATTTCAAAAATTTTCCTACGCGCACACAGGATCATGTGATGCATAGCAACGAGAGGAGAGTGTTGTCTACGTACCCAACGCAGACCGACTGCGGAAGCAATGACACGACGTAGAGGAAGTAGTCGTACGTCTTCACGATCCAACCGATCAAGCACCGAAACTACGGCACCTCCGAGTTCGAGCACACGTTCAGCTCGATGACGATCCCCGGACTCCGATCCAGCAAAGTGTCGGGGAAGAGTTTCGTCAGCACGACGGCGTGGTGACGATCTTGATGAACTACAGCAGCAGGGCTTCGCCTAAACTCCGCTACAGTATTATCGAGGAATATGGTGGCAGGGGGCACCGCACACGGCTAAGGAATCGATCACGTGGATCAACTTGTGTCAACTTGTGTGTTTAGAGGTGCCCCTGCCTCCGTATATAAAGGAGGAGGGGAGGGGAGGCTGGCCGGCCAAAGAGGGAGGCGCAGGAGAGTCCTACTCCCTCTGGGAGTAGGATTCCTCCCCCCAATCCTAGTCCAACTAGGATTCCTCGGAGGGGAAGGGAGAGAGGGGGGCCGGCCACCTTCTCCTAGTCCTAATAGGACTAGGGGAGGGGAAAGAGGCGCAGCCACCTTGGGCTGCCCCTTTCTCCTTTCCACTAAGGCCCATGATGGCCCATATGGCTCCCGGGGGGTTCCGGTAACCTCCCGGTAACCCGGTAAAATCCCGATTTCACCCGGAACACTTCCGATGCCCAAACATAGGCTTCCAATATATCAATCTTTACGTCTCGACCATTTCGAGACTCCTCGTCATGTCCGTGATCACATCCGGGACTCCGAACAACCTTCGGTACATCAAAATGCATAAACTCATAATATAACTGTCATCGTAACCTTAAGCGTGCGGACCCTACGGGTTCGAGAACAATGTAGACATGACCGAGACATGTCTCTGGTCAATAACCAATAGCGGGACCTGGATGCCCATATTGGCTCCTACATATTCTATGAAGATCTTTATCGGTCAGACCGCATAACAACATACGTTGTTCCCTTTGTCATCGGTATGTTACTTGCCCGAGATTCGATCGTCGGTATCCAATACCTAGTTCAATCTCGTTACCGGCAAGTCTCTTTACTCGTTCCGTAATACATCATCTCACAACTAACATATTAGTTGTAATGCTTGCAAGGCTTATGTGATGTGTATTACCGAGAGGGCCCAGAGATACCTCTCCGACAATCGGGGTGACAAATCCTAATCTCGAAATACGCCAACCCAACATCGACCATTGGAGACACCTGTAGTACTCCTTTATAATCACCCAGTTACGTTGTGACGTTTGGTAGTACCCAAAGTGTTCCTCCGGTAAACGGGAGTTGCATAATCTCATAGTCATAGGAACATGTATAAGTCATGAAGAAAGCAATAGCAACATACTAAACGATCGGGTGCTAAGCTAATGGAATGGGTCATGTCAATCAGATCATTCTACTAATGATGTGACCTCGTTTAATCAAATAACAACTCATTGTTCATGGTTAGGAAACATAACCATCTTTTGATTAACGAGCTAGTCAAGTAGAGGCATACTAGTGACACTCTGTTTGTCTATGTATTCACACATGTATTATGTTTCCGGTAAATACAATTCTAGCATGAATAATAAACATTTATCATGATTATAAGGAAATAAATAATAACTTTATTATTGCCTCTAGGGCATATTTCCTTCAGTCTCCCACTTGCACTAGAGTCAATAATCTAGATTACACTGTAATGAATCTAACACCCATGAAGCTTTGGTGCTGATCATGTTTTGCTCGTGGAAGAGGCTTAGTCAACGGGTCTGCAACATTCAGATCCGTATGTATCTTGCAAATCTCTATGTCTCCCACCTGGACTAGATCCCGGATGGAGTTGAAGCGTCTCTTGATGTGTTTGGTCCTTTTGTGAAATCTGGATTCCTTTGCCAAGGCAATTGCACCAGTATTGTCACAAAAGATTTTCATTGGACCCGATGCACTAGGTATGACACCTAGATCGGATATGAACTCCTTCATCCAGACTCCTTCATTTGCTGCTTCCGAAGCAGCTATGTATTCCGCTTCACATGTAGATCCCGCTACTACGCTTTGTTTAGAACTGCACCAACTGACAGCTCCACCGTTTAATGTAAACACGTATCCGGTTTGCGATTTAGAATCGTCCGGATCAGTGTCAAAGCTTGCATCAACGTAACCTTTTACGATGAGCTCTTTGTCACTTCCATATACGAGAAACATATCCTTAGTCCTTTTCAGGTATTTCAGGATGTTCTTGACCGCTGTCCAGTGATCCATTCCTGGATTACTTTGGTACCTCCCTGCTAAACTTATAGCAAGGCACACATCAGGTCTGGTACACAGCATTGCATACATGATAGAGCCTATGGCTGATGCATAGGGAACATCTTTCATATTCTCTCTATCTTCTGCAGTGGTCGGGCATTGAGTCTTACTCAATTTCACACCTTGTAATACAGGCAAGAACCCTTTCTTTGCTTGATCCATTTTGAATTTCTTCAAAATTTTGTCAAGGTATGTGCTTTGTGAAAGTCCAATTAAGCGTCTTGATCTGTCTCTATAGATCTTAATGCCTAATATGTAAGCAGCTTCACCGAGGTCTTTCATTGAAAAACTTTTATTCAAGTATCCCTTTATGCTATCCAGAAATTCTATATCATTTCCAATCAGTAATATGTCATCCACATATAATATCAGAAATGCTACAGAGCTCCCACTCACTTTCTTGTAAATACAGGCTTCTCCAAAAGTCTGTATAAAACCAAATGCTTTGATCACACTATCAAAACGTTTATTCCAACTCCGAGAGGCTTGCACCAGTCCATAAATGGATCGCTGTAGCTTGCACACTTTGTTAGCTCCCTTTGGATCGACAAAACCTTCTGGTTGCATCATATACAACTCTTCTTCCAGGAATCCATTCAGGAATGCAGTTTTGACATCCATTTGCCAAATTTCATAATCATAAAATGCGGCAATTGCTAACATGATTCGGACGGACTTAAGCATCGCTACGGGTGAGAAGGTCTCATCGTAGTCAATTCCTTGAACTTGCCGAAAACCTTTTGCGACAAGTCGAGCTTTGTAGACAGTAACATTACCATCAGCGTCAGTCTTCTTCTTAAAGATCCATTTATTCTCAATCGCTTGCCGATCATCGGGCAAGTCAACCAAAGTCCATACTTTGTTCTCATACATGGATCCCATCTCAGATTTCATGGCTTCTAGCCACTTTGCGGAATCTGGGCTCACCATCGCTTCTTCATAGTTCGTAGGTTCATCATGATCTAGTAGCATGACCTCCAGAACAGGATTATCGTACCACTCTGGTGCGGATCTTACTCTGGTTGATCTACGAAGTTCAGTAGTATCTTGATCTGAAGTTTCATGATCATTATCATTGGCTTCCTCACTAACTGGTGTAGGTGTCACTGAAACAGTTTTCTGTGATGAACTACTTTCCAGTAAGGGAGCAGGTACAGTTACCTCGTCAAGTTCTACTTTCCTCCCACTCACTTCTTTCGAGAGAAACTCCTTCTCTAGAAATGATCCATTCTTAGCAACAAATGTTTTGCCTTCGGATCTGTGATAGAAGGTGTACCCAACAGTTTCCTTTGGGTATCCTATGAATACACATTTCTCCGATTTGGGTTCGAGCTTATCAGGTTGAAGCTTTTTCACATAAGCATCGCAGCCCCAAACTTTAAGAAACGACAACTTTGGTTTTTTGCCAAACCATAGTTCATAAGGCGTCGTCTCAACGGATTTTGATGGTGCCCTTTTTAACGTGAATGCGGCCGTCTCTAAAGCATATCCCCAAAATGATAGCGGTAAATCTGTAAGAGACATCATAGATCGCACCATATCTAGTAAAGTACGATTACGACGTTCGGACACACCATTACGTTGTGGTGTTCCGGGGGGGCATGAGTTGCGAAACTATTCCACAGTTTTTCAAATGTACACCAAACTCGTAACTCAAATATTCTCCTCCATGATCAGATCGTAGAAACTTTATTTTCTTGTTACGATGATTTTCAACTTCACTCTGAAATTCTTTGAACTTTTCAAATGTTTCAGACTTATGCTTCATTAAGTAGATATATCCATATCTGCTCAAATCATCTGTGAAGGTGAGAAAATAACGATATCCGCCACGAGCCTCAATATTCATCGGACCACATACATCGGTATGTATGATTTCCAACAAATCTGTTGCTCTCTCCATAGTACCGGAGAACGGTGTTTTAGTCATCTTGCCCATGAGGCACGGTTCGCAAGTACCAAGTGATTCATAATCAAGTGGTTCCAAAAGTCCATTAGTATGGAGTTTCTTCATGCGTTTTACACCGATATGACCTAAACGACAGTGCCACAAATAAGTTGCACTTTCATTATCAACTCTGTATCTTTTGGTTTCAACATTATGAATATGTGTATTACTACTATCGAGATTTAGTAAGAATAGACCACTCTTCAAGGGTGCATGACCATAAAAGATATTACTCATATAAATAGAACAACCATTATTCTCTGATTTAAATGAATAACTGTCTTGCATTAAACAAGATCCAGATATAATGTTCATGCTCAACGCTGGCACCAAATAACAATTATTTAGGTCTAATATTAATCCCGAAGGTAGATGTAGAGGTAGCGTGCCGACCGCGATCACATCGACTTTGGAACCGTTTCCCACGCGCATCGTCACCTCGTCCTTTGCCAGTGCCCGCTTATTCTGTAGTCCCTGTTTCGAGTTGCAAATATTAGCAACAGAACCAGTATCAAATACCCAGGTGCTACTGCGAGCATTGGTAAGGTACACATCAATAACATGTATATCACATATACCTTTGTTCACCTTGCCATCCTTCTTATCCGCCAAATACTTGGGGCAGTTCCGCTTCCAGTGACCAGTCTGCTTGCAGTAGAAGCACTCAGTTTCAGGCTTAGGTCTAGACTTGGGTTTCTTCTCTTGAGCAGCAACTTGCTTGCCGTTCTTTTTGAAGTTCCCCTTTTTCTTCCCTTTGCCCTTTTTCTTGAAACTAGTGGTCTTGTTGACCATCAACACTTGATGCTCCTTCTTGATTTCTACCTCCGCAGCTTTTAGCATTGCGAAGAGCTCGGGAATAGTCTTGTTCATCCCTTGCATATTATAGTTCATCACGAAGCTCTTGTAGCTTGGTGGCAGTGATTGGAGAATTCTGTCAATGACGCAATCATCTGGAAGATTAACTCCCAATTGAATCAAGTGATTATTATACCCAGACATTTTGAGTATATGCTCACTGACAGAACTGTTCTCTTCCATCTTGCAGCTATAGAACTTATTGGAGACTTCATATCTCTCAATCCGGGCATTTGCTTGAAATATTAACTTCAACTCCTGGAACATCTCATATGCTCCATGACGTTCAAAACGTCGTTGAAGTCCCGATTCTAAGCCGTAAAGCATGGCACACTGAACTATCGAGTAGTCATCAGCTTTACTCTGCCAGACGTTCATAACATCTGGCGTTGCTCCAGCAGCAGGCCTGGCACCCAGCGGTGCTTCCAGGACGTAATTCTTCTGTGCAGCAATGAGGATAATCCTCAAGTTACGGACCCAGTCCGTGTAATTGCTACCATCATCTTTCAACTTTGCTTTCTCAAGGAACGCATTAAAATTTAACGGTACAACAGCATGAGCCATCTATCTACAATCAACATAAACAAGCAAGATACTATCAGGGACTAAGTTCATGATAAATTTTAAGTTCAATTAATCATATTATTAAAGAACTCCCACTTAGATAGACATCCCTCTAATCCTCTAAGTGATCACGTGATCCAAATCAACTAAACCATGTCCGATCATCACGTGAGATGGAGTAGTTTCATCGGTGAACATCATTATGTTGATCATATCTACTATATGATTCACGCTCGACCTTTCGGTCTCCGTGTTCCGAGGCCATATCTGCATATGCTAGGCTCGTCAAGTTTAACCTGAGTATTCTGCGTGCGCAACTGTTTTGCACCCGTTGTATTTGAACGTAGAGCCTATCACACCCGATCATCACGTGGTGTCTCAGCACGAAGAACTTTTGCAACGGTGCATACTCAGGGAGAACACTTCTTGATAATTTAGTGAGAGATCATCTTATAATGCTACCGTCAATCAAAGCAAGATAAGATGCATAAAAAGATAAACATCACATGCAATCAATATAAGTGATATGATATGGCCATCATTATCTTGTGCTTGTGATCTCCATCTCCGAAGCACCGTCATGATCACCATCGTCACCGGCGCGACACCTTGATCTCCATCGTAGCATCGTTGTCGTCTCGCCAATCTTATGCTTCCACTACAATCACTACCGTTTAGTAATAAAGTAAAGCATTACATCGCGATTGCATTGCATACAATAAAGCGACAACCATATGGCTCCTGCCAGTTGCCGATAACTTGGTTACAAAACATGATCATCTCATACAATAAAATTCAGCATCATGCCTTGACCATATCACATCACAACATGCCCTGCAAAAACAAGTTAGACGTCCTCTACTTTGTTGTTGCATGTTTTACGTGGCTGCTACGGGCTTAAGTAAGAACCAATCTCACCTACGCATCAAAACCACAACGATAGTTTGTCAAATAGACTCCGTTTTAACCTTCGCAAGGACCGGGCGTAGCCATACTTGGTTCAACTAAAGTTGGAGAGGCAGTCGCCCGCAAGCCATCTCTGTGCAAAGCACGTCGAGGGAACCGGTCTCGCGTAAGCGTACGCGTAAGGTTGGTCTGGGTCGTCTCGTCCAACAATACCGCCGAACCAAAGTATGACATGCTGGTAGGCAGTATGACTTGTATCGTCCACAACTCACTTGTGTTCTACTCGTGCATATAACATCAACATAAATAACCTGGCTCGGATGCCACTGTTGGGTTTCGTAGTAAATTTCAAAATTTTCCCTACGCACACGCAAGATCATGTGATGCATAGCAACGAGGGGAGAGTATTGTCTACGTACCCAACGCAGACCGACTGCGGAAGCAATGACACGACGTAGAGGAAGTAGTCGTACGTCTTCTCGATCCAACCGATCAAGCACCGAAACTACGACACCTCCGAGTTCGAGCACACGTTCAGCTCGATGACGATCCCCGGACTCCGATCCAGCAAAGTGTCGGGGAAGAGTTCCGTCAGCACGACGGCGTGGTGACAATCTTGATGAACTACAGCAGCAGGGCTTCGCCTAAACTCCGCTACAGTATTATCGAGGAATATGGTGGCTGGGGGCGCCGCACACGGCTAAGGAATAGATCACGTGGATCAACTTCTTGTCCCTTTGGTGCTAGCCCTGCCCCTCTATTTATATGTTGAGCCCCGGGGTCGAAACTTGGAGCAAAAGCCTCCTCAAAGTCGGTTTTGCCCGAAAGGCAAGAGTCCCACTCGGACTCCAGGACCAAACGCCACAATCCTTGGCGTCTGGCCCAGACGCCATGGGCCTCGGCGTCTGGCCCAGGGCCAGACGCTAGGGTCTCCGGCGTTTGGCCCCCTGGCCTCCGCAAAACTCCTTTTTGCACCGACCTAAAGCCTCATGGGCTTGACCCCTTGGCCTAACCATATCATCCAATATATGAATCTTTACGTCTCGACCATTTCGAGACTCCTCGTCATGTCCCCGATCTCATCCGGGACTCTGAACTCCTTCGGTACATCAAAACATGTAAACTCATAATATAACTGTCATCGTAACCTTAAGCGTGCGGACCCTACGGGTTCGAGAACAATGTAGACATGACCGAGACACGTCTCCGGTCAATAACCAATAGCGGGACCTGGATGCCCATATTGGCTCCTACATATTCTACGAAGATCTTTATCGGTCAGACCGCATAACAACATACGTTGTTCCCTTTGTCATCGGTATGTTACTTGCCCGAGATTCGATCGTCGGTATCCAATACCTAGTTCAATCTCGTTACCGGCAAGTCTCTTTACTCGTTCCGTAATACATCATCTCACAACTAACATATTAGTTGTAATGCTTGCAAGGCTTATGTGATGTATATTACCGAGAGGGCCCAGAGATACCTCTCCGACAATCGGAGTGACAAATCCTAATCTCGAAATACGCCAACCCAACATCGACCATTGGAGACACCTGTAGTACTCCTTTATAATCACCCATTTACGTTGTGACGTTTGGTAGTACCCAAAGTGTTCCTCCGGTAAACGGGAGTTGCATAATCTCATAGTCGTAGGAACATGTATAAGTCATGAAGAAAGCAATAGCAACATACTAAACGATCAGGTGCTAAGCTAATGGAATGGGTCATGTCAATCAGATCATTCTACTAATGATGTGACCTCGTTAATCAAATAACAACTCATTGTTCATGGTTAGGAAACATAACCATCTTTGATTAACGAGCTAGTCAAGTAGAGGCATACTAGTGACACTCTGTTTGTCTATGTATTCACACATGTATTATGTTTCCGGAAAATACAATTCTAGCATGAATAATAAACATTTATCATGATTATAAGGAAATAAATAATAACTTTATTATTGCCTCTAGGGCATATTTCCTTCAGTGTCCTCCATAAGATTCAGAGTGACACTTGCGTAGGATTTGTTCCTGTTCATACTCAGGCACACAACATCTAATAACACCATCTACTCCTTTATAAAGGTGTGGATCATCCCAGAAGTAATGTCTTAAATCATAAAAGAACCTTTTCTTTTGCTGGTATGTGAAACTAGGCGGAATATATTTAGCAACAATGTAATTAGCATAATCAGCACACCAAGGAGTAGTACGAGAAGCATTAACAACCGCTAATTGTTCATCAGGAAAACTATCATAATAGGCAGTGGGTCATCAAGAACATTCTCTAACCTAGACAAGTTGTCTGCAACGGGGTTCTTAGCTCCCTTTCTATCAATAATATGCAAGTCAAATTCTTGGAGCAAGAGAACCCATCTAATGAGTCTAGGCTTAGCATCTTTCTTTTCCATAAGATATTTAATAGCAGCATGATCAGTGTGAATAGTAACTTTGGAATCAACAATATAAGGTCTAAACTTATCACATGGAAACACAACTGCTAAGAACTCTTTTTCAGTAGTAGCATAATTTCTTTGGGCAGTATCAAGAGTCTTACTAGCATACTGGATAACATTCAATTTCTTATCGACTCTTTGCCTTAAAACATCACCTACAGCATAATCACTAGCATCGCACATAATTTCAAAAGGTAAATTCCAATCAGGTGGCTGAACAATAGGTGCAGTGATCAAGGCTTTCTTAAGTGTTTCAAATGCTTCTACACAATCATCATCAAAGACAAAAGGAATATCTTTTTGCAATAAGTTAGTCAGAGGCCTAGAGATTTTAGAAAAGTCCTTAATGAACCTCCTATAAAAGCCAGCATGACCAAGGAAACTTCTTATACCTTTCATGTCCTTGGGACATGGCATCTTTTCAATAGCATTAACTTTGGATTTATCAACTTCAATACCTCACTCGGAGATCTCGTGCCCCAAGACAATGCCTTCATTAACCATAAAGTGACACTTTTCCCAATTCAGGACGAGACTAGTGTCTTCACATCTCTGCAAAACTCGATCAAGGTTGCTCAAACAATCATCAAAAGAGGATCCATAGACGGAGAAGTCATCCATGAATAACTCACAAATCTTTTCACAAAAATCAGAGAATATAGCCATCATGCATCTTTGAAAGGTAGCAGGTGCATTACATAAACCAAAAGGTATACATCTATAAGCAAAAGTACCAAAAGGGCAAGTAAAAGTAGTTTTAGATTGATCCTTCGCGAACACAGGTATTTGAGAGAAGCCAGAATAACCATATAGAAAGCAAAAATGTGTGTGTTTGGATAGCCTTTCTAGCATTTGATCAATAAAAGGTAAAGGGTAATGATCTTTCTTAGTAGCTTTATTTAACTTACAGAAATCAATTACCATCCTATAGCCTGTAATAATTCTTTGTGGGATCAATTCATCTTTATCATTAGGAACAACGGTAATACCTCCCTTTTTAGGGACACAATGCACATGGCTTACCCATTCACTATCAGCAATGGGATAAATAATACCTGCTTCAAGGAGTTTTAGAATCTCCTTTCTTACCACTTCCTTCATTTTGGGATTTAATCGTCTTTGAGGATCTCTAACTGGTTTGGCATCTTTCTCCACTGAAATTTTGTGTTGACATAATATGGGACTAATACCCTTAAGATCATCCAGAGTATATCCAATAGCGGCTCGGTGCTTCTTCAGAGTTTTCAATAATCTTTCTTCTTCTTTCTCTGAAAGGTTAGCACTAATAATAACTGGATATATTTGTTTTTCATCAAGATAAGCATACTTGAGATTATCAGGTAAGGGTTTGAGTTCAAACACGGGATCACCCTTGGGTGGAGGAGGATCCCCAAGAATTTCAACGGGAAGGTTATGTTTTAGCATAGGTTCTTGTTTAAGGAACACTTCATCTATTTCTTCCCTTTCCTTCATAAACATATCGTTTTCATGGTCTAACAGATATTGTTCTAGAGGATCAGTTGGAGGAACAACAATGGAAGAAAGACCAATAATTTCATCGTTACTAGGTGGTTCCCTTTCATGAGGTTGTCTACTAAACTTAGCGAAATTAAACTCATGAGACATACCATTTATGCCAAAAGTGACAATATTCTTTTCACAATTAATCTTAGCACTAGCAATATTCAAGAAGGGTCTACCAAAAATAATGGGACAAAAATCATCTTGTGGGGAACCAAGAACAAGAAAATCAGCAGGGTATTTAATCCTCCCACACAAGACTTCAACATCTCTAACAATCCCAATAGGTTTAATGGTGTCCCTATTAGCAATCTTAATAGTAACATCAATGTCTTCTAATTCAACAGGTGCAATATCGTGCATAATTTCTTTATAAAGATCATAAGGTCTCGCATTAGCACTAGCACCCATATCACATAAGCCATGATAACAATGATCTCCTATTTTAACAGAAATAACAGGCGTACCTACAACAGGTCTACGTGTCTTAGTATCGGGTCTAGCAATATTAGCAGTTTCACCCAAGAAAGAGATAACATGCCCATCTAAGTCCTCATCCAAGAGATCTTTAATCATAGCAATACCAGGTTCAACATTAATTTGCTCAAGAGGTGTATAGGTCCTAGTATTACTCTTACAAACAATAGTCGAAGCTTTAACATGCTCTTTTATCCTAACAGGAAAAGGAGGTTTTTCGACATAAGCAGTAGGAACAATGGGATCACTATATGTAATAGTCTTTTCTTCGACTGTAATAGGTGCAACTACTTTCACTTCAACAGGAGGATTATATTTAAACCACTTCTCTTTAGGGAGATCAACGTGAGTAGCAAAAGTTTCACAAAAAGTAGCTACTATCTCAGAGTCAAGTCCATACTTAGAGCTAAATCCACGGAAAGTATCGGTATCCATAAAAGATTTAACACAATCGAACTTAGGTGTCATACCTGACTCCTTACCATCGTCGGAACCCCAATCTTCAGAGTTGCATTTAATTCTTTCCAATAAGTCCCATTTGAAATCAATAGTCTTCAGCATATAGGAACCAACACAGAAAGTATCGAGCAGGTTGCGATTATCAAGAGAAAGCCGAGCATAAAAATTCTGAATAATCATTTCCCAAGAGAGCTCATGATTGGGGCATGAATATGACATTGACTTAAGCCTCCCCCAAGCTTGAGCGATGCTTTCTCCTTCGCGAGGACAGAAATTATATATGTAATTACGATCACGATGAACAAGATGCATAGGATAGAACTTCTGTTGAAATTCCAACTTCAGTCGCTTATAATTCCAAAATCTTGTATCATCACATAGCCTATACCATGTCATTGCATCTCCCTTCAAAGATAAAGGGAAGACCTTCCTTTTGACAACATCATCGGGGATACCTGCAAGCTTAAATAATCCACAAACTTCATCCAAAAAGATAAGGTGTAAGTCGGGATGCAATGTTCCGTCTCCTGCAAAAGGATTAGCTAGCAGTTTTTCTATCATACCCGAAGGAATCTCAAAGTGAATATTTTCATAAGGTTCAGTAGGTTGAGGAGCATCTCTTTGCTCTTCTGGTTGGGGTGAAGATACCCCAAACAAGCCCCTCAAAGGATTAGTTTCCATAGTGACAAGTAACAGAAAATTTCAGCACACTATATAAATGTTTCCTTACCAAGTTCCACTCACCAAAAGCGCTACCCTCCCCGGCAACGGCACCAGAAAAGAGTCTTGATGACCCACAAGTATAGGGGATCTATTGTAGTCCTTTCGATAAGTAAGAGTGTCGAGCCCAACGAGGAGCAGAAGGAAATGATAAGCGGTTTTCAGTAAGGTTTTCTCTGCAAGCACTGAAATAGTAGGTGATAGATAGTTTTGTGATAAGATAAATAGTAACGAGCAAAAAGTAAATAAAGTAAATAAAGTGCAGCAAGATGGCCCAATCCTTTATGTAGGAAAGGACAAGCCTGGACAAATTCTAATAATGAAGAAGGAGCTCCCGAGGACACATTGGGAATTATCATCAAGCTAGTATTCATCACGTTCGTAAGATTCGCGTTCGGTACTTTGATAATTTGATATGTGGGTGGACCGGCACTTGGGTACTGCCCTAACTTGGACAAGCATCCCACTTATGATTAACCCCTATTGCAAGCATCCGCAACTACAAAAAGGAGTATTAAGGTAAACCTAACCACAACATTAAACATATGGGTCCATATCAACCCCTAACAAAGCAACGCATAAACTAGGGTTTAAGCTTCTGTCACTCTAGCAACCCATCATCTACTTATTACTTCCCTATGCCTTCCTCTAGGCCCAAATAATGGTGAAGTGTCATGTAGTCGATGTTCACATAACACCACTAGAGGAAAGACAACATACATCTCATTAAAATATCGAACGAATACCAAATTCACATGACTACTAATAGCAAGACTTCACCCATGTCCTCAGGAACAAACGTAACTACTCACAAAGCATATTCGTGTTCATAATCAGAGGAGTAATAATATGCATAAAGGATCTGAACATATGATCTTCCACCAAGTAAACCAAATAGCATCAACTACAAGGAGTAATCAACACTACTAGCAACCCACAGGTACCGATTTGTGGTTTTGATACAAGATTGGATACAAGAGATGAACTAGGGTTTTGAGAGGAGATGGTGCTGGTGAAGATGTTGATGGAGATTGACCCCCTCCCAATGAGAGGATCGTTGGTGATGACGTTGGTGATGATTTCCCCCTCCCGGAGGGAAGTGTCCCCGGCAGAACAGCTCCGCCAGAGCCCTAGATTGATTCCGCCAAGGTTCTGCCTCGTGGCGGCGGAGTTTCGTCCCTTAAGCTTGCCCACAATTTTTTTCAGGGTAAAAGTGATGATATAGCAGAAGATGGACACCGGAGGCCCACCAGGGGGCCTAGGAGATAGGCGGCC
>NC_041385.1:47811048-47847234 GCF_002162155.2 Triticum dicoccoides
GTGTGGGCCCCCTGGCCTATTTCTTTCGCTCATAAATTCTTATTAAATCCAACAAGTTGTTTCGTGGGGTTTCAGGACTTTTGGAGTTGTGTAGAATAGGTTTCCAACGTTTGCTCCTTTTCCAGCCAGAATTCCAGCTGCCGGCATTCCCCCTCTTCATAGTAAACCTTGTAAAATAAGAGAGAATAGCCATAAGTATTGAGATATAATGTGTATTAACAGCCCATAATGCAATAAATATTGATATAAAAGCATGATGCAAAATGGACGTATCAGTATCTAGCGGACTAAAAACATGGTCTTCAAATAAAATAATGCTACCTCTTGGTGGAGATAGAACCCCGGTTGTACATGCACAAGAACCAGCCCTACCACACATAACCCAAACTCTCGCAGATTGTACCCCTACTGCGATGGACAGAGAACCAGCTTCACCCAATCTAACCCCAACCCCAGCCGATAGTAACCCAGTTCCTGTTGACACAGCACCATTTCCACCACAGAGCTCCCAAACAAGAGCAGTTAGTAAAGCAGCTCCAGTGCCCAAAGGGCCAGTACTATCACAGCGAACCCCAACTCCACCAGTTAGTACGCCTATTCCTGTGGAGGAAGCACAACCAACTAGTCGTAGTTTAGCATCTATCGCATTTGATATTGTTAAAACGTATGTGCGTATCTTCCCATCTTGTAAATATTATACTGAAGATGAAGGAAAATGCCAGTTGCAGGTGTTTGTCCAGGAGTTATGTGTAAGTAATGTTATTCATGGCAATTACTTTGCTTCGTCCCATACATCCTACCTCCATGATGGTTATAATACAGAAAATTTTCCCATTTTTCTCTGTAGAGAAGGATTGAAAACTCAGGATGAGGTAAACTGTGCTAATACCTCTGCTATCTTCAAGAAGGCTTGGTGGCAGTATCGGAATTACCTGAAGAAAACGTACTTCACCGACAAAGAAACTCATCAAATTCCCCTACGTTCTCCTAAGACACATTTACTGGACGATGACTGGGAACGCCTTGTTTTGTACTGGTCCCGAACCAAGAATGTGGTAAGGTCTATGAGCTCATTTTCTATTTTTAAGTATTCTATTATTGCGTCTTACTGTACTCTGTTCATGTAGAACAAGTGCCTAAACTTGAAGAACAATTGTTCTAATTTAAGATTCCATTGCTATCATAGTTCAAAAAAGCGCTAGGCATTAATTGCGCGTTTTTCCACCGCCTTGCGCTTTACTAACCAAAGCACATGCTTATGCGTAGTTATGCACAGATTAAGCATAGTTATGTGATGTCTACTACACAACCTTCTTCTTGTAGACGTTGTTGGGCCTGCAAGTGCACAGGTTTGTAGGACAGTAGCAAATTTCCCTCAAGTGAATGACCTAAGGTTTATCAATCCGTAGGAGGCGTAGGATGAAGATGGTCTCTCTCAACCAAACCTGCAACCAAATAACAAAGAGTCTCTTGTGTCCCTAACACACCCAATACAATGGTAAATTGTATAGGTGCACTAGTTCGGCGAAGAGATGGTGATACAAGTGCAATATGGATGGTAGATATAGGTTTTTGTAATCTGAAATAATAAAAACAGCAAGGTAGCAAGCGATAAAAGTGAGCGTAAACGGTATTGCAATGATAGGAAACAAGGCCTAGGGTTCATAATTTCACTAGTGCAAGTTCTCTCAACAATAATAATATAGATAGATCATATAACAATCCTTCAACATGCAACAAAGAGTCACTCCAAAGCCACTAATAGTGGAGAACAAACGTAGAGATTATGGTAGGGTACGAAACCACCTCAAAGTTATTCTTTCGGATCGATCTATTAAAGAGTTCGTACTAGATTAACACCTTAAGACACAAATCAACCAAAACCCTAATGTCACCTAGATACTCCATTGTCACCTCAAGTATCAGTGGGCATGATTATACGATATGCATCACACAATCTCAGATTCATCCAACCAACACAAAGTACTTCAAAGAGTGCCCCAAAGTTTCTACCGGAGAGTCAAGAACGTGTGCCAACACCTATGCATAGGTTCATGGGCGGAACCCGCAAGTTGGTCACCAAAACATACATCAAGAGGCACATGATATCCCATTGTCACTACAGATAAGCACGGCAAGACATACATCAAGTGTTCTCATAAAAGACTCAATCCGATAAGATAACTTGAAAGGGGAAAATCAATTTATCACAAGAGAGTAGAGGGGGAGAAACATCATAGGATCCAACTACAATAGCAAAGCTCGGGATACATCAAGATCGTGCCATAGAGGGAACACGAGAGAGAACACGAGAGAGAGAGAGGTCAAACACATAGCTACTGGTACATACCCTCAGCCCCGAGGGTGAACTACTCCCTCCTCGTCATGGAGAGCGCCGGGATGATGAAGATGGCCACCGGTGATGGGTTCCCCCTCCGGTAGGGTGCCGAAACGGGCTCCCGCGAGGTTTTTGGTGGCTACAGAGGCTTGCGGCGGCGGAACTCCTGATCTATCTTCTCCGTGGATGTTTTTAGTGTACGTGGGACTATATAGGCGAAAGAAGTCGGTCGGGAGGTGCTCGAGGGGTCCACGAAACAGGGGGCGCGCCCTACAGGGGGCCCTCCTATCTTGTGGAGTCCTCGAGTATCTTCTAACTTGAACTCCACATCTCCAGGATGATATTCTTCCAAAAAATCATGTTGCCGAAGGTTTCATTCCGTTTGGACTCTGTTTGATATTCCTTTTCTTCAAAATACTAAAACAAGCAATAAAACAACAATATGGGCTGGGCCTCCGGCTAATTGGTTAGTCCCAAAAGTAATATAAAAGTGTATAATAAATCCCATAATCATTCAAAACACATAGTAATATAGCTTGAATGCTTCATAAATTATAGATACGTTGGAGACGTATCAGCATCCCCAAGCTTAATTCCTACTCGTCCTCGAGTAGGTAAATGATAAAAGAAAGAATTTATGAAGTGTGAATGCTAGAAGGTGCACAAGTTTGATCAATGATAATTTCAATCACCTTTTCTAGCATCATAATATGCCATACGTAGTTCATCTCATAAAACTTTTAATGATCAAGTAACAAGCAATTAACATGTTAAAGCATAGACCATAAACTTTCTTGAAAGCTAGCAAACTTCATTCTTAGTCATCAAAACAATTGCAATTCATCTTACTTTCAGGAAGAGTCTATGTCAGAGCTTTGATTTAGCAAACTTCACATACTCAACTATCATATAGTCTTCTACAATTGCTAACACTCACGCAATACTTGTGGTTATGAAGTTTTTATCAGACACAGAGAAAGATTGGGGCTTATAATGTTGCCTCCAAACGTATTCACCTTTGGGTGATGTCAACAATAATAGTTCATGCTAATGTACATCCAATTGGATATATATATCAGGATCACCCTAACACAAAGTGCGTGCCAAAGGATAAAATGAAAAAAGGGAAAGGTGAAGATCACCTTGACTCTTGCATAAAGTAAAAGACATAAAGTAAAAGATATGCCTTTCGTAGAGGGAAGCAGAGGTTGTCATGCGCTTTTAGGGTTGGATACACAAAATCTTAATGCTAAAGAACATCACTTTATATTGCCCCTTGTATATGGACCTTTATTATGCAGTCCGTCGCTTTTATTGCTTCCATAACAAGTTCGTACAAAGCTTATGTTCTCCGCACTAATATGTCATGCATATTTAGAGAGCAATTTTTATTGCTTGCACCGATGACAGCTTACTTGAAGGATCTTACTCAATCCATAGGTAGGTATGGTGGACTCTCATGGAAAAACTGGGGTTTAAGGATATTTGGAAGCATAAGTAGTATCTCTACTTGGTGCTAGGAATTTTGGCTAGCATGAGGGGGAAAGGCAAGCTCAACATGTTTGAATGATCCATGAAAATATACTTTAACTGAGATGTGAGAAAACATAACCCATTACGTTGTCTTCCTTGTCCAACATCAACTCTTTAGCATGTCGTACTTAATGAGTGCTCACAATTATTTATATGTGAAATCTCCCTTCCTTCAATATTCTTTCATGCATTGTTCAAATGACTAATACAATGCTTGCTAACCCTCAATAAATTTACAACCTCTACTTCTTAGATGTGAAGTCATTACTCCCCATGGGATAAACAAATGAAACATATATAAATTCAGATTTATGACATTCAACTCATTCAACCATTTACTCATAGGATATAAGTGAAGCACACGAGTAAATGAAAAACTACTCCAAAAAGATATAAGTGAAGATCAATGAGTAGCTAAATAATTATGCAACTATGCGAAGACTCTCTCTCAATAAAGAATTTCAGATCTTGGTATCTTATTCAAACAGCAAACAAAACAAAATAAAATGACATTTCAAGGATAGCACAACTCAAGTGAAGAAGCAAAAACTTAGGCTCAACCGATACTAACCGATGATTGTTGAAGAAGAAAGGTGGGATGCCTACCGGGGCATCCCCAAGCTTAGATGCTTGAGACTTCTTGAAATATTATCTTGGGGTGCCTTGGGCATCCCCAAGCTTGAACTTTTATGTCTCCTTAATTCCTCTCATATCATGGTTTCTCTTTTTATCAAAAAGCTTCATTCACAACAAACTCAACAAGAACTCGTGAGATAGGTTAGTATAAACCAATGCAAAACCTTATCATTTTCTACTATAACAAATCACCAAAATTATTATTCAACATTTCATACTAAATGCCTCTGCATATTTAATACTCCTATCCTTAAATAGAATAATTAAACAAGCAAACATATGCAAACAATGCAAACATAACAGCAATCTGCCAAAACAGTACAGTCTGCAAAGAATGCAAGAGTATCAATACTTCCCTGACTCCAAAAATTATGAACTAAAATTACCACTGTAATAAATTTATTAGAGCTCAATATGCAAAACGATTCAACATAATACCATTCTCTGACTTTTCTAGGGAATTTTTGCAACAGCGGTAAACTTTCTGTTTTCAAACAGCAACATGTATACTAGCAAAATAAGCATGGTGAAGGCTATCCTTGACTTTTTTATTGAAACTAAAGATGCAAAACATTATTCTAACTAACAGCAAGCAAATACTAACAAAATAAAATGACGCTCCAAGCAAAACACATATCATGTGGTGAATAAAAATATAGCTCCAAGTAAAGTTATCGATGAACGAAGACGAAAGAGGGGATGCCTTCCGGGGCATCCCCAAGCTTAGGCTCTTGGTTGTCCTTGAATATTGCCTTGGGGTGCCTTGGGCATCCCCAATCTTAGGATCTTGCCACTCCTTATTCCATAGCCCATCAAATCTTTACCCAAAACTTAAAAACTTCAACCACACAAAACACAAAACAAAACTCGTAAGCTCCGTTAGTATAAGAAAATAAAACCACCACTTAGGTACTTTAATGAACTCATTCTAAATTCATATTGGTGTAATATCTACTGTATTCTAACTTCTCTATGGTTCATACCCCCCGATACTACTCATAGATTCATCAAAATAAGCAAACAACACATAGAAAACAGAATCTGTCAAAAACAGAACAGTCTGTAGTAATCTGTATCAAACGTATACTTCTATAACCCAAAAATTATGAAATAAATTTATCGACCTGAGGAATTTGTATATTAATCATCTGCAAAAAGAATCAAACCTAAAATCAGTTTCCAGTAAAAAATGGCAGCTATTCTCGTGAGTGCTAAAGTTTCTGTTTTTCACAGCAAGATCACATAAACTTCACCCAAGTCTTCCCAAAGGTTTTACTTGGCACTTTATTGAAACAAAATCTATAAAACATGATTACTACAGTAGCATAATCATGTGGACACAAAAAAACAGTAAGGATAAATATTGGGTTGTCTCTCAACAAGCGCTTTTCTTTAATGCCTTTCTAGCTAGGCATGATGATGACAATGATGCTCACATAAAAGATAAGAATTGAAACATAAAGAGAGCATCATGAAGAATATGACTAGTACATTTAAGCCTAACCCACTTCCTATGCATAGGGATTTTGTGAGAAAACAACATATGGGAACAATAATCAACTAGCAAAGGAAGGTAAAACAAGCATAGCTTCAAAATTTTAAGCACATAGAGAGGAAACTTGACATTATTGCAATTCCTACAAGCATATGTTCCTCCCTCATAATAATTTTCAGTAGCATCATGGATGAATTTAACAATATAACCAGCACCTAAATCATTCTTTTCATGATCTACAAGCATAGAAAATTTACTACTCTCCACATAAGCAAATTTATTCTCATTAGGAATGGTAGTGGGAGCAAACTCAACAAAATAGTTATCATGTGAGGCATAATCCAATTGAAAACTAAAATCACGATGACAAGTTTCATGGTTATCATTATTCCTAATAGCATACAAGTCATCACAATAATCATCATAGATAGCAACTTTGTTCTCATAATCAATAGGAACCTCTTCCGAAATAGTGGAATCATCACTAAATAAAGTTGACACTCTTCCAAATCCACTTTCATGTTCATCACAATAAAATTCAACATCCTCCAAAATAGTGGGATCACTACTTCCTAAAGTTGACACTCTTCCAAACCCAGTTTCATCAATATAATCATCATAAATAGGAGGCATGCTTTCATCATAATAAATTTGCTCATCAAAACTTGGGGGACAAAAAATCATACTCATCAAACATAGCTTCCCCAAGCTTGTGGCTTTGCATATCATTAGCATCATGGATATTCAAGGAATTCATACTAATAACATTGCAATCATGCTCATCATTCAAGGATTTAGTATCAAACATTCTATAGCATTCTTCTTCTAGCACTTGAGCACAATTTTCCCTTCCATCATTCTCACGAAAGATATTAAAAAGATGAAGCGTATGAGACAAACTTAACTCCATTTTTTTGTAGTTTTCTTTTATAAACTAAACTAGTGATAAAACAAGAAACAAAAATATTCGATTGCAAGATCTAAAGATATACCTTCAAGCACTCACCTCCCCGGCAACGACACTAGAAAAGTGCTTAGTTGACAGGGTGTGAGTGAGTGCCCTTTACCTAGCCTCCCCGGCAACGGCGCCAGAAAAGAGCTTGATGTCTAATACACAACCTTCTTCTTGTAGACGTTGTTGGGCCTGCAAGTGCATAGGTTTGTAGGACAGTAGAAAATTTCCCTCAAGTGAATGACCTAAGGTTTATCAATTCGTAGGAGGCGTAGGATGAAGATGGTCTCTCTCAAGCAACCCTGCAACCAAATAACAAAGAGTCTCTTGTGTCCCCAACACACCCAATACAATGGTAAATTGTATAGGTACACTAGTTCGGCCAAGAGATGATGATACAAGTGCAATATGGATGGTAGGTATAGGTTTTTGTAATCTGAAACAATAAAAACAGCAAGGTAGCAAGCGATAAAAGTGAGCGTAAATGAGTGTAAACGGTATTGCAATGATAGGAAACAAGGTCTAGGGTTCATACTTTCACTAGTGCAAGTTCTCTCAACAATAATAACATATATAGATCATATAACAATCCCTCAACATGCAACGAAGAGTCACTCCAAAGCCATAAATAGCGGAGAACAAACGTAGAGATTATGGTAGGGTACGAAACCACCTCAAAGTTATTCTTTCGGATCGATCTATTAAAGAGTTCGTACTAGAATAACACCTTAAGACACAAATCAACCAAAACCCTAATGCCACATAGATACTCCATTGTCACCTCAAGTATCCGTGGGCATGATTATACGATATGCATCACACAATCTCAGATTCATCCAACCAACACAAAGTACTTCAAAGAGTGCCCCAAAGTTTCTACCGGAGAGTCAAGAACGTGTGCTAACCCCTATGCATAGGTTCATGGGCGGAACCCGCAAGTTGGTCACCAAAACATACATCAACAGGCACACGATATCCCATTGTCACCACAGATAAGCACGACAAGACATACATCAAGTGTTCTCATAAAAGACTCAATCCGATAAGATAACTTCAAAGGGGAAACGCAATTTATCACAAGAGAGTAGAGGGGGAGAAACATCATAAGATCCAACTACAATAGCAAAGCTCGGGATACATCAAGATTGTGCCATAGAGGGAACACGAGAGAGAACACGAGAGAGAACATGAGAGAGAGAGATCAAACACATAGCTACTGGTACATACCCTCAGCCCCGAGGGTGAGCTACTCCCTCCTCGTCATGGAGAGCGCCGAGATGATGAAGATGGCCACTGGTGATGGGTTCCCCCTCCGACAGGGTGCCGGAACGGGCTCCCGAGAGGTTTTTGGTGGCTACAGAGGCTTGCGGCGGCGGAACTCCCGATCTATCTTCTCCGTGGATCTTTTTAGGATACGTGGGACTATATAGGCGAAAGAAGTCGGTCGGGATGTGCTCGAGGGGCCCACAAGACAGGGGGCACGCCCTCCTATCTCGTGGAGTCCTCGAGTATCTTCTGACTTGAACTCCACGTCTCCAGGATGATATTCTTCCAAAAAATCACGTTGCCGAAGGTTTCATTCTGTTTGGACTCCGTTTGATATTCCTTTTCTTCGAAATATTGAAATAGGCAATAAAACAGCAATATGGGCTGGGCCTCCGGTTAATAGGTTAGTCCCAAAAGTAATATAAAAGTGTATAATAAAGACCATAATCATTCAAAACACATAGTAATATAGCATGAATGCTTCATAAATTATAGATACGTTGGAGACGTATCATTATGCGCAATGCTTTTTGCCAACGCCTAGAGCCTAGGCGCGCTTAAGCGCTCGCTTAGCGCACCTTTTCAAACTATGATTGCTTTGCTCTTGTATCACTGTATTTACTCATACAAACTTATTTTTAAAATTGAAGGATCTAATCGAAACTCCAATGGCACAGCAGGTATGTTCACACATGTTTCTTTAACAGGTTTGCTCTTATCAATAGCTCTGTTGATTTCAATTTCAATTGTGTATATAGTTGACTTTCATATCATGCACATTACTAGCATCACAACATAGCCAATAGTGTTGTTGTACATGTAGACCCGTGGTATCCATCTGAAATCTTGTTGTGCCGTGTAGTTTCCCATGCTTTGTATTCTTTCACTGCTGCTTTGTCTTGAACTGATATGATTTGAACCGTGTCTCTATTTTGATTTGGCAAGACAATGCAGTGACCATAGGACATAGATATATATTTGTTTGATGCTTTTATTATGTGCTAGTACTTGCCAATAGAAGACTTGGTAGTTTAATCATGTCCACCTTACTAATGAACTGGTTCACCGAAATAAGTTTCATATACTAGTACATGCTAAACTTGTTATGTGTCTGCTTATTTCTTCTTTTAGAATGCTGACAGAATATTGGGGAAGAGTGCCTTATTAAGTAATGGTAAAGGAAGTAATGCAGATAAGGTTCAGGATAGTGACACATCCTTGTTGGTCTCCAACAAAGCTGATAAAACAGCTAAGGAAGACTATCTTGAAGACAGCGAGACAACCCCAAAGTTCTGTCTTGGTTTAGTGTTCGCGTTACTGGCCACTACCGCTTGCACAATCTATTCAAACTCACTGTCTGGACCAGTTTGGGTTCTTGAGTCTCAACTACAAGCTGAAAGACATCGATCAACTATGCTGCGACAAGAAGCGGAAGGACTGCGGAAGTCCTTGGAGCATTCAGATGCATACTTTCTGGTGCAACAGCAAGCGTTGGAGGATTTTAGCGCCAAACAGGACAAAGCTAATAAGCTTGCTAAGCTTATTGCTAGCATGGTGGATACCCAGGATAACGTTTCTTGAGCTCTTCTGAAGTTGTTTCAGTTATGCTCTTGTTTTGCTGTCGCGTTTATTTGCACTGGTGGCCAATTTTGACGGCCAGTGTATGTAATATGCTGCTTTGTTCCCTATATTTGCACTGGTGGCGAACTTTGATGCCCAGTGGATGTAATATGTGTAATAGCGGTAATAGGCTAGCGTTAATTGCTTGCTTATTTATTTCCTTATTTTCTTGTTTAGTTGTTTGCTTGTAGTCACTGCAGTTCTTTTTTTGTGTTTTTCTAGTGGCCACAATAGCCTATTTTTGGTAACTAGGCCAAAATAATCATGGCAACACATGGACTGTTGTAACCATGGGCCTCTTGCAGGCCGTATGATCCATGGGCCTTCTTCCGGCCGTAGGATCTATTGGCCTTCTATACGGGCCATAGGATCCATTGGCCTTCTATACAGGCCTTAGGATTCATGGGACTTGTTGGGGATATAACTATTTGTGTAAGTCACCCAGGAGGGGCCGGGTTACGCAAAGAAGACTCACTAGAAAGAAGCCCAAGACTAAGCATGAAGATGGCGGTTCAATAAAGGGCTTAAGCCCATAGGCGACTTAAAGCCCGTTGTAGTAAACCGCCGTAATGGCATGACTTGTATCATAAGGTAGATTTAATAACTCACTGAGCCGGACACTGTTATAAGCCGGCCAGGACTCTGTAAACCACAGGGCGTCAACCCGTGTATATAAGGGGACGACCTGCTGGCGGCTTAGGGCAAGAAACAACTCATCGAGAGCCGGGCATAGCATATCTCGCTCCCTGGTCATCGAAACATCAATACCAACCCAACTAGACGTAGGCCTTACCTTCACCGTAAGGGGCCAAACTAGTATAAACCCTCTCGTGTCCTTTGTCCCGTTTAACCCCTTCAAGCTTCCTAGTGGCGATGGCTCCACAACTAATTCCTTTCACGAGGACATCTGACGTGACAATTCCACGACAGTTGGCGCCCACCGTGGGGCCAGCGCATGATGGATTTGAGTTCTTGAAGGGCAACTTCGAAGGGCTCAAGGGATACGTAACGGGCCAGATGACCAAGAGTCATCGCGGCAAGATCTACATCGACGATGAAGGCTGGGGCCCCGACGCCGACTCAATTGAGTACGGGTACTGGGTCCCCTTTGGCAGAATCCACGTCTTGGTCGGCCGGATTGGAGAGCCGGGACCTGAGCCGGACAGCGGCACCGACCTCATCGAGACGGCTCAGCGTGCGAGGAAGACCCGAGCTCAACCCGTCATGAAGCGTGCTTTCGTGGGCTGCATCCACGGAGAGGAACTTTCTAAGGGATCTGAAGATGATGGTGAGACGATCGTCCTCTCAGTTGGTGATTCGTCCGCCGGTTCAACAGATTCATTGTATCAGGTGCAAGACAGCGTGCTCGGGGGTTGTTCCGATGGCATCAGTATTCCGGACCCCTATGAGCCACCAAGATGGGCAGGAATCTTCATGGCTGGAACCCAGTCCGGCTCTAACTCTACGGCTGCTGTAGCAATAACATCCAAAATAGGGACAGCCGGGGCAGATGGCCCTGTGCGCCCGCCGGCTCAGGTGCTGATAGACCTCATGGACAAGCTTACGGCCCTGTTAACCGCCATGATTATCCCTGCGAACAAAGATGAGCATGACGCGGAGGTGGCACGGGTGTGTGAGGAGATAGCTCAGGCCAAGGAGGCCTTGGCAGCTGAGAATACTAGACTATAGCTACAGAGCGGGCGGCTCTCGACGCCCGGGCACAGCGGTTGCAGTCAGAAGCTTACGAGCTCACAGTGAGCTTAAACGCATCCAATGAGGTGATGAGGAGGAGACACCAGAAAACCCAATCCCGTTTACCTCCGAATTACGACCCTCAGGTTCTTTTCTATACACCCGGAGCCGGCCCAAGTAACCCGCCAGATGCCAATCAGTTTATGACAGCCGGAGCAGGAGAACCGGCTCAGCCTCGAGAGATGCCACCTCCTCATGTGAGCATGGCACCACCGCATTACGTGCCGGTACCGGAGGGTCACTTTTCTAACCCCATGGAGAACTTAATCGCGGCTTCGGCGCAGTTGGTGGCTGTGCCCATGGACGGTGATGACCCAACATCGCTGGAGACCCGGAGGGTCAGAGAGCTCCTCCAGACGGCCCTAGCTCAGCAAGAGACCTATTCTTACAACAGAGACAGGATTCATTCAACTCCTCTGCCTTGGTTAGCACCTCCTCGTCAGAACCGGAACCCGAGTTACAGTAGACACATGGAGTCTGAAGCTTTGTCAAGCAACGCCCAACGCCGTAACGAACACAGTGGCTATAACCCGGTGCAAGACTGAATACGTCAGGAGAACGAGCGGGCAGCTCAGCTGGCGGCTCAACAGGCGGCTCATCAAGATATCCCAGAGTATCCAACAACTTCTGTTGAGGCGGGAGTAGCCACTAGAACTGGTGGTGTTCCTTGTTTGGCACCGGCTTTGCGCAACGTGCGTCTGCCCAAGGATTTCAAGGGACCTCGAAAGGTGCCGAATTACACGACCGACTTACAACCTGGAGCATGGATCGAGAGTTATGAAATGGACATGGAGCTGTTGGAAGTCAGTGACACGGCAATGGCTAAATATTTCACCATGATGTTAGATGGAATGGCCCGGTCTTGGTTAAAAGGTTTGGCACCCAATTCCATTGCTTCATGGAAAGAGTTAAAAGCCCGGTTCATCCAGAACATCAAGGTCACCTGTAAGCAATCTATGTCGATCGTGGACTTGACGAATTGTAAGCAGGAGGAGGGTGAATCCACCACCCATTGGGTACGTCGAGTCAATGAGATAATCCATTCATCTGACAAGATGGATGCCGGCTCTGCAGTCCTTATGTTGGAGAAGAATTGCAGCTTTGAGCCACTGAGGCAGAAACTGGGGCGCCTTAAATGTGACTGCAAGGATATGGGTACACTGATGGCGGCTTTAGTCAAATATGCCGATTCTGATAGTACCAAGGATCCCGCATCTGACGATGAGAAGACAGGGAAGGGAAAAAGGAACGGCAATGGAAAGGGTCAACAGCATAACCCGGGGAACCTAAGCGGCAATAAGCGTAAGGCGGACGGCAACCCGGAGTTTGTAGCCAACACTAATGCGTAGGGTAGCAATCAGAGACGTAAGGGTAAGCAGCCTCGATCCGGCAGGTCAGGCCCATCTCTTGAGCAGCTACTCAATGAGCCCTGCCTGAGACACATCACTCGGGAGCACCCCGCCACACATCTGTGGAAAGATTGCGCGATCATGAAGGCGTTTAAAAATTCCAACACCTTTGATGGCAGTCATGGATCTGGTGGCGGCTCAAGGGCTGGCGGTTTTCATGCCCGGGCGGTGGTTCAAACTCCGGTTTCCAAGGACATCCGGGTGGTAATAATCAGCAGCAGTCTGGTCAAGGAGAGCAGCAGCAGCAGCAGTCAGGTTATCAAAGCCATCCGAAACAGTTGAGTGGTGGGCAGTATCACGTGTTTACCACTAGTTTATGCAAACATGAACAGAAGGTTCATAAGAGGGCCGTGAATTCTATTGAGCCGGCAATTCCTTGTTATTTGAGGTGGTCAGAACAGCCCATTATATGGAGTAGAGAGGATCACCCTCCACGGGTTGATAATCCGGGTCAGTTAGCCTTGGTGGTAGCACCCCAGGTTGGTGGATATAAATTCACTAAGGTACTCATGGACGGCGGTAGCAGCATCAATATCCTCTACTACGAGACCTTTCAGCGCATGGGGTTGACTGAGAAGAATTTGAGAACATCCAACACTGTTTTCCATGGGGTGGTTCCAGGTAAGTCGGCTTACCCAGTTGGTAAGATTGAATTGGAGGTGGCCTTTGGAGATGAGTACGACTTCAGGGCTGAGAAATTGACGTTTGAAGTGGTTAAAATCAGGAGCCCATATCACGCTCTGTTTGGGCGACCGGCTTATGCTAAATTCATGGCACGACCATGTTACGTTTACTTACAGCTCAAGATGCCGGGTTACAAGGGCACCATCACTGTGCATGGGAGTCGAAAGGTGGCTTTGGAATGTGAAGAAGGCGATGCGGCTTACGCTGAGTCTGCCTGTGCCGCCGAGGAGCTCAAATTTTATCAAGACAATGTTGACCCGACGAATATGACCTCCCTCAAGAAACCAAGTACTGAGCATGACCCGACATTGAAGTTTAAATCGGCCGCTGAGACAAAACTTGTTGACTTTACCCCAGGAGATGCCTCTAAGCAGTTCAGTATCAGTGCCAATTTGGATCCTAAATAGGAAAGTGCGCTCATCGAGTTCATCCGTAAGAACCGGGACATCTTTGCATGGAAACCTTCTGACATGCCGGGTGTACCGAGGGAACTCGCTGAGCACACTCTCAATATTGATCCAAAGTATAAGCCGGTCAGGCAGTTTCTCCGACGATTCAATGAAGAGAGGCAGAAAGCTATTGGGGAAGAGGTCGCCCGGCTCTTAGCGGCCGGGTTTATTGTTGAAGTTTTTCACCCGGAGTGGTTGGCTAACCCGGTGTTAGTGCTCAAGAAGAACGACACTTGGCGGATGTGTGTGGATTACACGGACTTAAACAAGGCTTGTCCGGCTGATCCCTTTGCTCTCCCCCGTATTGATCAAATCATTGATGCTACGGCGGGTTGTGAATGTTTGAGCTTCTTGGATGCTTACTCTGGTTATCATCAGATCAAGATGGCAGTTAAGGACCAGGAGAAGACAGCTTTCATCACTCCATTTGGAGCCTTCTGTTATGTATCTATGCCATTTGGACTCAAAAGTGCCCAGGCGACTTATCAGCGGTCTGTGCAGAACTGTTTGCACGATCAAATTGGGCGTAATGTCCATGCTTACGTAATGTGAAACCTTGATATCTGACTTGAAAGAGACCTTTGATAATCTCCGGGTTTACAAGATGATGCTTAACCCGGCCAAGTGTGTGTTTGGTGTACCTGCGGGTAAGCTCTTAGGTTTTCTGGTGTCAAACAGAGGCATTGAAGCTAATCCGGAGAAGATTAAGGCGATTACCTCTCTGGCTAAGCCGGCGTGCATCAATGATGTTCAGCGACTGGCGGGTCGTGTTGCCGCTTTAAGCCGGTTCATAAGCCGGTTAGGTGAGAAGGCCCTTCCATTGTATTAGATGATGAAGAAAACTGACACTTTTGTCTGGAGTGATGCTGCGGATGCCGCCTTTGAAGACTTGAAGAGGCAATTGTCTGAACCACCGGTTCTAGCGGCTCCCATTGACAGAGAGCCGTTGCTGTTATATGTGGCCGCTAATTCACGAGCGGTCAGTGTTGTGGAGCATAAGGAAGCTGGCAAGGAGCATCCGGTTCAACGGCCGGTTTACTATATCAGTGAGGTGCTCATTGAGTCTAAACAAAGGTATCCACATTGGCAGAAACTCATTTACAGAGTGTTTATGGCCAACCGGAAGTTGAAGCAGTACTTTCAAAGTCATCCTATAATTGTGGTAAGTTCTGCCCCTTTGGGAGACATCATCCAGAATAGGGAGGCCACAGGACGAGTCGCCAAGTGGGCTATCGAGCTTGGGCCTCATGGTTTGAAGTACATGCCACATACTGCTATTAAGTCTCAGGCCTTGGTGGATTTTATCAACGATTGGACAGAGTTGCAGGCACCTGAGGAGAAGCCAGATAACACATATTGGACTATTCACTTTGACGGGTCCAGACAGCTAGAAGGCTCGGGGGTTGGAATTGTTTTAACTTCCCCTTGAGGTGACAAATTTTGTTATGTACTCCGGCTTATGTTCCCATGTACTAACAATGCAGCTGAGTATGAGGCCTTACTCCATGGTCTCCGGATGGCCAAGGAGATGAACTTAAGCCGGGTAAGGTGTCTGGGCGACTCAGATCTAGTGGCTCAACAGGAGTCAGGCAAGTGGGATTCAAAGGATCCTCTCATGGCGGCTTACCGACATGAAGTAGATGCCATGACTGGACATTTCAAGGGTTATCAAGTGGAGCACATTGACCGAAGGAAGAATGAGGCGGCTGATGCTTTGAGCCGGCTGGGATCTCAACATAAGCCGGTGCCACCTAACACCTTTCTTGATGTTTTGCATAACCCTTCTGTCAAGGTGCCTACCGAGGAAGAACTAGCGGTGCTAGACCCGGAGGCCCAGCTGGTGGCAGCTCTTCATGTTATCCCGGATTGGACAGTGCCATATTTGGCCTACATGACCCGGGGAGAGTTACCGGAGGATGAAACTTTGGCAAGACAAATTGTCAGACGATCCAAATCCATGACAATTGTTAATGGTGAGTTGCATCATTGCAGTGTAACAGGGGCGTTTCAACGCTGTGTGTCGCCTGCAGAGGGACAAGAGATACTTCGTGAGATTCATGAAGGAGATTGTGGTCATCATGCCAGCTCAAAATCTCTTGTGGCCAAGGCTTTCCGTCATGGTTTCTACTGGCTCACGGCTCATGCTGATGCGGAGGATCTGGTCAGTAAATGTGACGGTTGTCAGAAGTTCTCACGACGTGCTCATGTGCCGGCTCAAGAATTAAGGATGATCCCAATTACTTGGCCATTCGCAGTCTGGGGGCTTGACATGGTTGGACCTTTCAAAAGGTCTAAGGATCAAAAGACACATCTCCTGGTGGCAGTGGATAAATTTAAAAAGTGGGTTGAGGCAGAGCCAGTCAGTAAGTGTGATGCGGCCACAGCGGTTCAGTTCATGAAAAAGGTGATCTTTCGTTTTGGTTTCCCACACAGCATTATAACTGATAATGGCACAAATATCTCCAAGGGAGCCATGGAAGAGTTCTGTCAACGAGAACATATCCGGCTTGATGTTTCGGCTATTGCTCATCCTCAATCCAATGGTCAAGCGGAAAGAGCTAATCAAGAGATCCTGAAGGGTATCAAGCCCCGGCTCTTTGTCCCCTTAAAACGGACTCCGGGTTGTTGGGTGGAGGAGTTACCCTCTGTGCTATGGAGCATCAACACTACGCCTAACAGATCTACGGGATACACACCTTTCTTCATGGTCTATGGAGCAGAGGCAGTTCTGCCAAGTGACATCCGACACGACTCACCCCGCGTGGCGGCTTACGTTGAGGCGGATAACGAAAAGGCTCGTCAGGATGCACTTAACTTGTTGGATGAGGAGCGAGACTTGGCAATAGCCTGCTCGGCGATTGACCACCAAGACCTGCGCCGCTATCACAACCGCCGGGTTAAGAGCAGAACCTTTCAGGAAGGCGACTTGGTACTCCGGCTCATCCACGATCAATCTGACATGCACAAGCTATCTCCGCCTTGGGAAGGACCCTTTGTGGTCAGCAAGAATCTGAACAACGGGTCATATTACCTCATTGATGTTTGAGAGCACAAAGACTCACGTAAGTCGGAGGAGGAGACCCGCCGGCCGTGGAATATTGCCCATCTTCGGCCTTACTATACTTGAGCCACCGGCTCTTAAGATGTATATATTTTTGACGATGTACATATTATATAAAGCAATAAAGTAGGACCTCTGTCCTTTTTCCCTCAAAGAATGTTTTTATGTCTTCTTTGTCAGGTGGTGGAAACTACCAACAGGGAGCGGATCATATCTGAATCCGGCTTTCCCTTTGGTCCGGCTTATGATCATATCTGAATCTAGCCATGATCACTTGGGGGCTTCCTGTTCAAACATAGGTCGTATTCGAACCAAGGAGAACATAGTTGTCGATACCCGCTTGATCGGCATACTACCAAACCCACTTGGGGGCTTCTTGATCATATTTGAATCACAGCTTAACTCCTTTGGGTCTGACATGGATCGTATTCGAATCAGCGTCATTAAACAACTCTTATGGTCACTTGGGGGCTTCCTGTTCAAACATGGGTCGTATTCGAACCAAAGAGAACATAGATGTCGATACCCACTTGATCGGCATCGCCAAAGCCACTGGGGGCTATATGATCGTATCTGAATCTTAGCTTAACCCCTTTGGAACGGTTTACTGATGGTATTCGAATCAGAAGCCTCTAAACATAATTTCTCGATTACCTTAAGACCTTTTTGAAAGCACTATGAGATGGCTTTGTTCTTCCAGCTTAATATTGATTATCCCAGGTTGTGAAGTAAACATTATATGTTCCAACTTTCAGGAGTTAAGTTCATCCGCATGGTGAAGATCATATAAGCAGGTGATATTTAACATCAAGGAAACAAGCGATCAACATGAGCTGGAAAGACATAACAATGGCGGCTTACGACAGTATTAAGCGCCATAAACATGCGCGAAGGCATGACAAACATTGAGAGGTTTTTTCTATCCTATTACAAGACTCCCCGAGTCTGAATAAATGAAGCATCGTTTTTGCAAAGTTATAAAACGCCCGGCGGTTCATCCCTTCGGCGGGCTTGAAGACTCCGGGTTATCCTTCTCCGCATCTCCGTCGGTTGCTTTATCCTGGAAGGTGGACGAGGCCCAGTCAATTCCACTCAAGGCTTCAAACTCAGCTTCATCATCTATTAAACCGGTCGGGTCCACTTCAGGGGCAAACATATGCTTACGCGTTGGAGGGATCAGGTTGACTTGGTCATATGGAATGTTTGGAATTCTCTGGTTCTCGCTATCATAGCTCGGCGAATACTTAGTAAGATTAGTATCATTCCCAATAAGGGTAGCCAAGGGACGCACGACTTTGACACAGGCGGTGAAATCTTGATCATCAAATGCAGTACCCTCCTCCTTAAGGCTCGGATATCCAAGAGAGAGATCAGCTAAGTCAAGCTCTGGCGTCCATGCCTTTGCCCGGCTCAATGCGGCCACGGCTCCGACTCTTGCGGATGCCCGCCTTAAATCCTGAATTCGCTGAGGTAGCACAGCGAGATGCTTCAGCACGTCTTGTAAAAGGCGGGGAGGGGTGTTTGATAAGGCTACAATGGCCAAGGCACGTTGTGACCCGGAGTACAGCTACCACTAAGGTGTAAACTGCTTTAAGCTTGATCAACATGTTTTGCTTCAGGTTGGTACTCCTGGGGCCTGTGTGTGCACAAACATAATAGTCAGCTGGAGGTAACTATTACAATAGTCATTGGAAGATTACACTGTTTGAGGTTTTGCACAGTAACTTACCGAAGATGGCTGAGACCATTTGAGATATCTGCCGTTTTAAGTCGGACAGCTCGGTTGTTGCCTCTGCAAGAGATGCTTCTGCTGTCTCGCCCGAGTCACCAGTGAAGCCTTCTCATCAGCCCAAGCTTTCTTCTCTGACTCAAAATTTTTCTTCAACTTCTCACTTTCAGAGACACTGAATTCAAATTTGGAGTTGGCCTTCTGAGTTTCAAGTTCTTGAATTTCTAGACGACTCTTCAGGACAGCAAGCTCCGATTCAAATTGACTTATGGTGGCCTGCATTGACACCAGGTTATGGTAAGGATCACGGTAAGGTAACATTCAGAGTCCCAAGCATTTTACAAGTAAAGATACTTGGCACTTGGGGGCTAATGTATGCTGAAGAATTTTAAACCTACCATACTGGGTCACACATATTAAGTCTCAAGCACTTTACAAGTAAAGATACTTGACCCTTGGGGGCTAATGTGTATCGTAAATTTAAAACTATCATGTTATAACCGGGTTAAATATATTCTCTTTGAACCGGACAAACAAACAGTAAGCAGATTTCTAAGTCTACAGCATATGGTTTCATAAGCAATAGACTTGGGGGCTGGTACAGTAAGTAAGATTCAAGAAAATAGCATAAGTTATACCTCAGATTTGTGCTGTATTTGTTTCACCATGTCAATTTCTAGGTCACGACTATTATGCACCTGGTTCACATAGCCCGAGACTATATCACCAATGCTTAAGTGAGTATAGTCAGTGATGTCCTGTTTGGCTTTTCGACGTTCGACAAATTCTTCCTTGGCAGTACATTGGGCAAGAACAGTAGGCTGCCCCGGTTCAACAAATTGACTTTTTAGAAATACAACTTCCGGGTCAGTCGTCTTGGCCGGGCTAGGAACTTCCGGATTATCAGAGTTGTGGACGACATCTTCTGCAGGTGGGTCAGAGGTTGGCACCGGAATATCAGAAGCCGGTTCAGCCGGTGGCTGATGGGTGGAGCTAGCAGGAGCGGACGAGTCAAGCGCCGGTCTAATGACAACCGGGTCTTTGGACGGCTTATTTTTCCTCGCCTTCTTGCTGGGCTTCACTTGCAAGCTGTCAATAAAGGAAGAAGGATGAGTATTAAAGCACAAAGTACGGTAAAACTTAAAGTAAGAAAGGTTACATTACCCGGGAGCCGTTTTGAAAGCCGGCATGTTTGATTGCATAGACTCGTTGGAAGAAGGAGAGGTATCCTGATAATTGGAGTCAGATGAATTGAGAGGTAGACGAATCAAACCCGCCAAAGGTAAAACAGAATGTAAATCGGAGATAACCTCGGTCTGGCGCTTCCTAGTTACATCGGGTAAGCCGGAGGAGAGTTCTGTGTCTTGATTGACCCGAGTGTGCCTCCGGTTTTCAAGTTGTTGTTGCTTCAAAAGAAATTGAGGATCTTGATAAGCTAGAGGATGTGAAAATCTTACTTTCCGAGTCACCCTTCGGATTTTTGTTTTGGCAAAGGCTCTGAGTCGGAGGAGATTATAGTTACCTCTTCTTCAATTGCTTGACTGTTCCCTGTATCCTCCTGAAAGGACAGAATGTCAGTAAAATAGCGACTAGGGAGTTAAGAAAGTTAAAGGATAACCTCTTCATCATCCGAAGAAGTATCATCCAATTTGAATAACTCGGAGGCGCTGGGTTTCTTCTTCTTCGAGGTTCCCGTCTTGGCGGCTTTCCTTTCGGTTTTCTTGGCTTCCCTGGCTTGTTTGGTAGCATCATGATCATACTTGACCTTCCAGAAGTTATCATCGGCCTGTGGAGAAGGATAAAGAATTATGAGCTCAAATAAGGTATAACGAAGCAGAGAGTATTTATTAAGATTGATAACTCACTGCAGGGGCCGGGTTCTTCTTGTGGAAGGGAAGTAAGCCAAAGGTATTACTGGTTACAGTGCCCTCCTTCAGCAGTGATTGGGTGGTAGCATCTACCACATCATCTGGTAAGTCGTCAGGACTATGCCGCATTGGATCGTCCTTTTCGCCTGTGTAAGTACACATTTTTTTTTGAAACTGCACGACAGTGGGAGAGGCTCCCACTGACTTTTGTATTACTCACAAGGGATCAATTACAACATTGTTACAATGGTGGGGTGTGAGGCCCCCCGGCCATGTGATTTATGATACTATGAAGTCAGAACCTACAAGCTTTGTATGTAGTTCTCTAGGGAGGGACACAGGGTCTCCTTACAATTGTGCACCAGTAAAGCCAATAGCTCCTTAAATCTAGCTAGCCACGTCTGAAAGGAATGTGGGATCCCCTTGAATAAAAGGTTGTTCCTCTCCTTCCATAAACTCCAAGCCGCCGGCAGGAAGATATCCATGAACAACGGCCGGCGCCAGCCCTCTTTGCCAGCGTGTATGAGGGTTAGTCTATCACCAGAGTTTGGCCAAAGTATGCCAACTTTGTCCCAGCAATGTTGGCTGAACGGGCAATTGAAGAATAGATGCTCGACAGTTTCCTCAGGGGGGCTTGGGCAGAGCATGCACGTATATACGTTCCCAGCCACGTTAAAATGACGATGTTTCAGCATATTTCTAGTGTTCAGTATATCAACCATCAGTAACCAGCCAAACATTTTGAATTTGATTGGACTCTTGGCCTTCCACAACCACCCAAAAGCCTTGTCAGCAACCATGTCCCTGAAACAGTGATCATAGTATCTCTTGGAGGAGAAACATCCGCCTAGGTTGCAAACCCAAGAATCATTGCAGGCCCTGTCAAGCACAACATGCATGGATCCCTGCTGAATATCTCTGACTTCCTGCCTGGCTTGCGACGAGAGAGGCAGGTGGAAGATCAAGCCGGGGTCAGAGGCAGTCAGGATATTAGCCACGGTTTCATCTTCATTATTGCAAAAGAGAAGGCTCGGGGGTAGAGCTCCATAAGAGGGGTGTCACGATCATCGAACCACGCATCTTTCCAGAAAAGGGAGGAAGAACCATTGCCCACAACAACCTTGGTGATCCCACGAAAAACATCATTGAACTGCATCACATGGCGCCACCAGAAAGAACCCAACTGATCCACAGCATGCGGAACCCTGTCAGAGTAGTACGTGTCCCAGATCAAGGTCACCCAGGGGACATCATGGTGGTTATAAAATTTGAACAAGTGCATTAGAAGGAGGCCCGCGTTCTGGGTATTGATGTCAATGACACCGAGCCCCCCTTTACTTTTGGGCCTGCAGACCAACTCCCAAGCAGCGAGGGAATTGTTCTTGACACCATCCTCAGATTTTTTTCACCCAAAGGCAATACCTGCGCAGCTTATCGAGGTGTTCAACAACCCTGGGATGCAGTTTGATCGTGCACATGGCATAAATCAGCATGGAAGTGACAGTAGAGTTGACCAGAGTTAATTTGGCCCCTGAAGACATCAACGCAAGCGCCGTCGACATTTTCCTTTCCACCCCGTATACTAAAGGCATTAGCTCGAGCAGCGTCTACCTCGTCGTCCCCATAGGGAGGCCAAGGTAAGTGAAAGGCATAGATCCAACAAAGCAACCGAAGATATTAGCCAAATCAACCGCTCGATGCTGATCAATGTTGATGGGAATAAGCGTGGACTTATGAAAGTTGATTTTCAGACCCACAGAGGCAGCATAATCTTCCAGGATAGATTTCATACGGGTAGCTTGGACAGGGCACGCGGGCATCACCAGAATGGTGTCATCTGCGTACTGCACCACCGGATAGTCACCCCCCCCCTATTGCAAGGGATGGGTAGATCAAGCAAACCACGGGCAAAAGCATCATTAACAGCAGCCTGGAGAAGGTCTGCAGCAAGAACAAAAATCAGAGGAGAAAGGGGGTCGCCCTGGCGCACCCCGCATTTGCATTGGAATTTTCTCCCCGGAACCCCATTGAGTAAGACAGAGGACACACCAGAGCCAAAGATCGAGTGCATCCACCCCAGCCACCTGCCATCAAAGCCCATATGTCTCATAATCTCCGTCATCGGGGCATGTTCAATGGTACCAAAAGCTTTGGCAAAATCCAGTTTGAGCAGCATTATCTCGTGAGACGATCTCTGACACTGGTGAATGTACTCAAACGACTAGGCAAGGCAGTCTTGTATAGTTCTCCCCTTAATGAAGCCGTATTGGTTTTTGTGAACGATCTTCAGAATCACTTTCTGCAAACGATTGGCCAGGATCTTGGTGATGATTTTTTGGGCAGCAGTTCAGCAGTGTTATTGGTCGATAGTCATTGGCAGTTTCAGGAGAAGAAGATTTCGGAATCAAAGTAATGAACCCATCACTGATGCATCCAATATCCAGGTTGCCATCATAGAAGTCCTGACACATTTTGTAAAAATCCTCTTTAATGATTGACCAACAGCTCTTGAGGAAACAGCCATTAAAACCATCGGGACCCGGGGCACGGTCAATGGGCATTTCTTTCACTACTGCGTCAATCTCCGCAGTAGAGAAAGGCTCAGAGAGCACACCCAGCCCAGGGATTCGTCTGATGATCCGGGGGAGATCAAAACGCATGGTAGTAGGCTTGGAAGATCCCAATCTCTCCTTATAAGTTTTGTACAAAATCCCTTCTTTGCCAACGTGGTTACTAACCACGGCGTCGCCCTCTCGCAGGTTAGCGATTGAATTATGCCGAAATCTCTCAGTCGCCAGGGACTGAAAAAGTTTGGTATTTTCATCAGCGAATCTGAAATATCTAACCGTGCATCGTTTCCTCCAATATTCATTCTGATACTTTAGCAGCCTGTTAAGATGTAGCTTCAGTATGCATCTGAAATTTTTTTCCTGTATGAAAAGAGCTCTTTTATCCTCTATACTATCCAAATACACAAGAGCCTCATTGTTGTTCTGGATCATGATTCTGAGTTTGGAGATGCCGCGACTCCATCTCTTAAGCTCATAACGGAGGTTTTTCAATTTTCTGCATATAAGTACAGCTGCATTTGGGGCATGACAGGGTTTAGACCAGGAACTGGCTACCACATCAGAGAAACCACCCTGTTGAACCCAGTAGTTTTCAAACCGAAACAGCCTGGATTTGGGGATTTTTGATTCAATGGCTACAACACATAGTATGTGATCAGAGACTGGCTTACCAAGTGGCAGGACCATCGTGTTAGGAAAAACAGTGGTCCAGTTCGACAAAGAGAAGAACCAGTCGAGCTGCTCAAGCAGTGGATCATCTTGCATGTTACTCCAAGTGAACGATCGTCCCTTACAGGCAGCTCCATAAGTGATTGTGCACGGATGAATTCATTGAACAATAGCATATCAGCAGCATCTCCACCCGGTTTATTTCTATTAGACGGTGAGCGAATGAAATTAAAATCCCCTAGAATCAACCAGTTCTCATCATTAGGTATGTTGAGATCAAATAACCACGAGCTGAAATCAACTCGGCGCTGACCAGAACAAGGGCCATACACATTAACCAAATTCCAGGCCTCATTTGATTGGGTGGAAATAAAAGAAACACCCACAGCATAGGGCTCAATCAACCAAGGTGTGCCCACAAGGAGAGAGCTATTCCGAACAGTGAGGATACCACCGGAGGCACCCACCGATGAGGCAAACACAAACTTATCAAATCTCTTAGGACAGAAAGTTTTAATAAAAGCAAGATCAAAAGATTCACGCTTAGTTTCTTGAATGCATAACACCGAACAACCACTAGAGTCTATCGCATTACGAAGAGCCAAAAGTTTAATGTCAGAGTTAATTCCTCTAACATTCCAAGACAACACATTCCAGGATTTATTCATGGCAACAAGAGGAGCTCAGTCTTCAGATGAAGGCGCCAACTGCTGTCCATCAAGCAGTTTCTCCACCGAGAGATCCTCAGAAGCAATTCCGCAGCGGCTACCCACCAGTTGAATTTGTTCAATTGAAGTAGGAGGTGGGGTCGTAGGAGGAACGACCTGAACAAGATTAGCAGCAGTAGAAACTGCCATAACAGAAGGCATAGCGCGAGCTCGCACGTTTGATTTAGCTTGTTTTATGTCTGAAGTCTGATTCACCTTGAAGCCATCATACCTGTTCGATCTGGTGCTCCTCCTGACAGCAGTGGTTTCCAGCGGCACATTAGCCTTGCGTGAGTTGGTGGTCACAAAGAGGGAAGACGAGGCAAGCGCTTGAAGGGCCGTACCACAGGTGGGGATATCCAAAGATGGATGATCCGTGTCAGTAAGCAAACCCACAGTTATGGACTTAAGCCCTGGAGATTGATCAGCTCTAATCCACTCCACATTAGACATATCAGCCTCCTCAGATGCTACCTCCTACACTTGACTGGAAGGAATGATGCAAGCACCGATCAGAAAGGTGGCACCAAAGTAGATGGACTGAAAATCCGGTTCAGGCGACAGCTTAGAGATCCATGCCGCAACGACTAAGTCCAAGGCTTTCTGCATCAGTCTGAAAGGGTTAAGAGGGAGCATCACTGAGCCAGACTGCAAACCAGGAAGAGCCCGAGTGTAGATGCGCTTGAGCATTCCACCAAACCAGCAAAGAAACTCTTGATCAAGGGCAATGAACACATTAACTGCAGTGCCACCAGCTCTAAAGAAAGAAGTGCGTGCCAAAGGGTTGCCACGAGCAAAATTATTTGCCAGTGCCTCCACCTGCTCAATTTCCTCATCTGAGACCCAAACATCAGACAACGTGTCCTGGATATTGTGCTCAGGGTCCACCCCATCCATCAGAGATGGTCCACTGTATTGGAAGAAGTTTCTGAAACTGAAACCACGGTATGGCAGGGGAATGACAGGCCAGGCACGCCACCCATTCCCCTAAATCTCAGGTTCCTGGGCCGGTGGGTTCCAAGCAGCCTCATTCAGCGCTTCCTGTACAGCCATCTCATCAATCCTGGCCTGCTGCATGAGCGTGTAGTACGGGAGCTGGTACGGATGCGGTGAAGCATTGAGAAGGGGAGGAGCTTCTTCAGTGCCAACCAAACCAGGGATTGTGTTTCTTCCATTAAGTACATATACTGGAACAGACCATGAACGACCCAGGCCTGGTAGCATACCGACACGAGTGACTAACAGGCTATGCGGCACTTCAGTGACATCTTTGATGTGGCACTTGACAAGAACACGCGCTTTGTTCTGCCCAGGGTGCGGCCAGACCAGCAACTTGCCAAACGTAGAAACAGTTTTGTGGATGTAATGCTCCGTCTGGTAATCCATGGGGAAAGCAAGAAACATTATCCAAACTTCATATTCAAAGGCAGGCATGCGCATATTAAGCCCCTCGTCATGGGGAACCAAAGAGAATGTGGAGTCATCAGTAAGAGCATGCGGCCCCTCTCTAATCGCAGCATCTCTACTCTCCATATCCGCGAAAACCACACACCCAATACCGAGCGGATAGATGAAATCATCAAGAAGCTCATACTCCAAATCACCAACAATGACGCGGCAGACCTCAGCAAGCCAATACTCCTTCAGGTGATCCGGAACAGGGGGGTCAATAGAGACTATTGCGTACCTATCATGATTCAGCGGAGGATCATCCACCACCATGACCTGGCGCTGAATGCGGTGTCCTGGACCTCTGTCAAAGGTCGATCCAACTGGAGCAAACTCGAACGGGCGCACCGTAAAGTTCGCCATGACCTCAGTCCGTCGGTGAAGATTAGGCTCTGGAGCCCCCGGCGGCGAGGAGTCGATGGTGGTTTTTGGTGGAGGTGACAAGGGTGGCGTGCTCGAGGGAGACGGCTCGGTAGACGATTGGTGTTTTTGGCAGGTGGAATTGACTAGACGAGGCAGAGGGAGTCGTATCGGCAAGCAATGGGATGCGGCCATGTTCAATGGGATGGAGATTTTCTGTTTCCGAATCCAAGCTTTGCGTACCTGTGCATCCCGAATAGTACGGGCCATACCAACCTTCATAGGATTATCTGCCGTAGAAGATAGCACGAATTTCCTAGGTAGGATCTCATCAGGATTCGGAGCATGCACGCTAGTATGTCTCCATCTTACTTTGGGCAGCCTGCTGCAGATATTGGGCTGATGGGCTCTATGCCCGAGGTGGTGACAAAATGAGCAACGCAAAAGCCCAGGACATTTAGTTGTCCTGTGACCAGCAGATAGGCAAGCTAAGCATGTATATGAAGGAGTCTTGCGGCCCAATATGCATGTCTCATGACGTGAACTGATCGGAGCGGCAGGCCGTGTCGAAACCGAGGAATAACATGGACAATTACCAGACTCATCCCCACAACTTTGGCAAAAAACACCAGAGCAAGTTAGGGGTGAATGGCCAAATCTATCACAATGACAACAATGTTTCAGCCAAACATAGATATAATCCTTAGTGGGTATGGATGGTACATTCACCATTATCTTGACAGAATCATCATCATACCCTGCTTGCCAACCATCCAGGATATGGAAAAGAGTTTCATCCGGAATATCATCCCATAAACCCTGGTAAAAACGATGACCACGGAAGGAAGAAAGTGTGGAATTAGAATCCGCCAGATGTGGAAAATTGAAACCTCCAATACGGAATCGAATATTCGGTTCCTGAGAATCTGGACCAGATGAACCACCACGAGAAATCTCCGGCGGGGTGACCTCGCCGGAATGTGTCGCCGTCGGCGAGGATAACAACCCCAAAGACTAAAATACCTTGATAGAGGCTGAATCAATATCAATATTGGAAGAAGGCCACTTAGATTTAATAGCCGATCCAGGCGAAGATGCCAATCCATTTAACTCAGTATCCGCATGCCAACCAACACTCGGAGGCCTAGATTTGGCACCACGATGCAGATGAAAATGACATATGAAGTCCGGCCAGATGCGATCTCGTAGACCAAAAATAAAATGTCCCACACGGTTTGAGGCCACTGAGAACCGAAAACGGCGATCATCCAGACGTAGAACCTTGAAACCATCACTGAGCCCTCCAATACATGATTGTAGAGCCAATCCCACAGATTCCACCGAGAGAGGAAAAGAGGCAGAGGAGAAAGAAACTTCAAGGTAGAACTCCTTGAAGTTAGGGTTTGGAATGAAGTGGACCGTAGATCCAAAACGTTTACGCACCTGATCCTCGACCCTAAGGCCGGGGGAGAAATCCCAATGGAGAAGGCCGTCCATTGGGGGAGCTGGGAGGTGCAATTAGGGCCGTAAGACGAAATCGCCATTGGAGTCCGTGTACGTACACATTAAGCCGGGGCGGCGGCTTAATGGAAGTATTCGCCAAGTAACCCAGACTCGGACCAGATTGATGCCATTTAAACCATTTCCCAAAAGAGCTTTAATCTTCTTGATGGTGGGATTAAGAGGTAGACGTTCAACAGCGGTCAGTTTATCCGCCAGCTGATGGTTGGACTCAAGGCGCAGGGCGCGAAAGCCGCGCAGAGGCTTCTCATCAGCCGGAGAAGTGTCCTGATAGTAGAAGCACGTCTGGTTCCAATCTTTTGGGTGACTCGGTAGCTCGGCATAAGGAAAAAGGCAGTCTCTCTGTCGCTGGATTGAGATGCCGCCAAGCTCAAGACTAGGCCCGTTGGCACGTTCATTCTACCGGTTCAAGTAAAAAAAGTTCTCTGAACAAAAGCAAACTTGGCTCCTCTCCTAGATACACCTCACAGAAGACTTGAAAATTGCAAAGGTTCGACACGGAATTGGGTCCAATGTCTTGAGGTCTAAGATCAAAGAAATTCAAAACTTCCCTGAAGAATTTTGAGCCGGGAGGGGCAAATCCCCGGTTCATGTGATCCGTGAAAACTATCACCTCCCCTTCTTTGGGTAGAGGCTTCTCTTCAGACGGGTCAGGGGCACGATAAGACATGACCTCCTTTTTTGGCAGGTGGCTAGACTTCACGAACTCAGCCAGTTTCTCTTGGTAACTATGGATGGGACCCAATTGTAGGTCATAGGGGCCTTGGCCGCCTGAGGAGCCATGACAGCAGTTGGCCTATGACAAAATAAGAAGTTCCGGTTTAATTTTAAACCGGGAGAAATATCTTAATTATTCAAGGTGGCGGCATAAAAAGGGGCCTAATGATATAAGGATGACTGTGCAACAATATTTAAGCCGCTACAAGTATCAAGAGCAGTTCAAAATTCTTAAAGTCATAAGAAGCAAGCACGGCTCACAGATCAGTGTCATTTATTTAAGTCGGACACCTGGACAGTTGTGTTAAAGGGCATTTAACAGAAGAAGTTTTCCGGGTGATAAAAACCGTTTTCATAATTTGCTGCCAATATTTGAGATCAAAGGTCTGTTCTGATAAGAAAATTTTCTAGACCTAGAAACTGACGTAGACGTGTTCATAGGCTCGAATGAGGTTTTTATGCAGAGAAAGGGATCTGCTTTTTATCCAAAACAAGTGCGAAAACAACTACCGCGGCCATATTATATCATTCTCAGATCAGAAGAGGCGTCTAAGAGGAAAACTAACAAGGGTTTGGCTCTAATGGTGATGAACTCTGATGAACTCGAGCAAGCCCTAATGCGGATCTAAGCAAGGAACAGAAGGGAACTTATGGATCTGGATGGGCTGCGGAGGTTCGTCGCGTTTCTCTGGTCCAACCAGGTCGATGCAGCGGCCTGAGACGGTGAGGACAGGAAGCTCGACAGCGGCGGCGGCGGAGCTCGAGATGAGGCAGGAGGAAGAAGACGACTGAAAGAGGGAAGAATGGAAGACCTAAGTCGCGCCTAATTATAAGGAGAGGATAATTGAGACGGCGTCGGAAACGAGGAGATAAGAGTTATTATCCAACGGCCCCGACGCCTCGATTTTTGGAACAGTCAATAAAAGCAGAGATCCGTTGAAGGATATGGTGGAATAGAAAAGGAATTTAAGAAAGGATGACATCACGCCAGGTTAACACGGATCCAGAAGATGACGTCATGGCGGGTTAAAGAAAACCTTCTGCAGAGTCAGAAGACTGAAGATTTATTCATTAAAGGTATTTTAAGATTGACATGAACAGGTTCAAATCAATCTGGGGCCTAATGTTGGGGATATAACTATTTGTGTAAGCCGCCCAGGAGGGGCTGGGTTATGCAAAGAAGACTCACCAGAAAGAAGCCCAAGACCAAGCATGAAGATGGCAGTTCAATAAAGGGCTTAAGCCCACAGGCGACTTAAAGCCCGTTATAGTAAACCGCCGTAATGGTATGACTTGTATCATAAGGTAGATTTAATTAGTCACCAAGTCGGACACTGTTATAAGCCGGTCAGGACTCTGTAAACCACAGGGCGTCAACCCGTGTATATAAGGGGACGATCTGCTGGCGGCTTAGGGCAAGAAACAACTCATCGAGAGCCGGGCATAGCGTATCTCACTCCCTGGTCATCGAAACGTCAATACCAATCCAACTAGACGTAGGCCTTACCTTCACCGAAGGGGCCGAACTAGTATAAATTCTCTTGTGTCCTTTGTCCCGTTTAACCCCTTCAAGCTTCGTAGTTGCGATGGCTCCACAACTAAGTCCTTTCACGGGGACATCTGGCGTGACAAGTCCACAACAGGACTTCTACGGGCCGTAGGGTCCATGGGCCTTCTATGGGCCGTACGATCCATGGGCCTTCTATGGGCCGTACGATCCATGGGCCTTCTACGGGGCGTATCATCATTTCGCCAATCATGGGCCGTAATATTTATGGACCATAACGGGTCGTTAATAGGCCATATTTGACAACTCTATGAAAACAACCCAACGGTTTTTTTGACATGAAAGCGGCCCAACGTATTAACGATTCACAAATGGGCCGACTGTAATGACGGGCTGAATTTGGCCCACAAGCAAAAAATGATAGTAACGGCCGTAGGTAACCGAATGATGCGAATGAGAAGGCCGAAAGATAACTTGGTCTGGAAACAGCCCAATGGAATAATGGACCTTTAATGGGTATAAAGTGATACACTGTTCATTACGGGCCAGTTTCACCATGGGCTGTTAATGGGCCAAGAGTTACAAAGCGCCTCATATGGGCCGAAAGAAGTCATGGGCCACACATGCGCCGGAAGTTAAAATGGGCTGGAATCATATTGGACGGCCCAGATGACGCTACTGGGCCTAATTCGGAGAGGTCGTAACGGGCCCTGGGTTAGTGGGTTGTAAATGGGCTATATGCGAACAGGCCGTTAATAGGCTTTCCGTGGGCCGGCCCGCCTCCTTTTAACCAAGACAAACAGGCCAGCCTTTTCATAGGAATGGGCCTTTGTTGGGCCGTGCCACGTGTCGCCGTATCATAGGCGCCTTCGGTCCAATGAGTGGATGACATCTGTCCCAACGGTGAGCCGACACGTGTTTCCTCCGGCCAATGATGATTTTACACGTGGAAAATCACCATTGGTCGGGGATGTTAACGGGTTATCGGATCCAAAACTGGACCCGATAGCTTAACGGTGTTCCGTTACGGTGGATGCCACGTGTCGGTCACTCTTGACGAAAGCACTTCTGTGACGCGCGATTTATCGTCATGGAAGTGGACACTTCCGTGATGATAATTTTGGTAATGTTATGGAACACTTCTTCGACAGGACAGGTATAACTTTCTTGATTCTGTCATAAAATCGTCATGGATGTACATGCATGACAAAAAACGCGACCTACTGTGACAAACACGTATCATCACGTAAATGTCTTTTTTTTGTAGTGCACATAAAACTTGCTATCGGTCTAGTAAAGTAGTCAATTGCCTAGGGACAATTTCACAACTCCTACCACCACTTTTCCACACTTGCTATATTTACTTTATTGCTTCTTTATCTAAACAGCCCCTACTTTTTATTCACGTGCTCTTTATTATCTTGCAAACCTATCCAACTACACCTACAAAGTACTTCTAGTTTCATACTTGTTCTAGGTAAAGTGAACGTTAAGCGTGCGTAGAGTTGTATCAGTGGTCGATAGAACTTGAGAAAATATTTGTTCTATCTTTAGCTCCTTGTTGGGTTCGGCACTCTTACTTATCGAAAGAGACTACAATTGATCCCCTACACTTGTGGGTTATCACTCGCCGTGGAAGCAGAGATGCGCGGATCAAGCCGGAGGGCTTCGCTACATGTCGTCACCCGCCGACAACGACGTGCGCTGCTGACAACACCACGCAAATAGTCGCGCCGCAATTCCCAGCCGCGACGAGCAGCGTCGGGGCCGAGGGCCTCCATCGTGCCGCGCCGCCTCCACTGTCAGCAGCGGTGTCGCCAGTAGGTCCAGCCTGACGGAGCATCGTTGTTTGAAGCTGCATGCGAAGCCACATGCAAGGACCAAGCTATGTTGTTTGCTGCTCTTGAGTGCATCGTACTAGGCTGCTTATTCCGTGAAGAACATCTTTCCAATTCCTGGTTGGAGTAGCACTCGGTCGATCCAGCCGATTAAGGGCCTCTTTGATTCGCAGGATTGTCAAAATGAAGGAATAAGAAAAATGCAGGAATAGGATGGCATGTCCCATGGAATCCTACAGAATTTGAAAGAATGTTTGAGAGCGCAGAAAAACAAAGAAATTCTACAAAAAGATTTGAGTAGATGGAAATATTCCTCCAAACTGTAGTACAAATGGATCCTATGAAAAAATTCCTAAGGATGACAATCCTACGAATCAAACAAGCATCACAGGAAAAATTCCTAAGGGTACAAATCCTCCAAAAATCCTATGCAATTCCTTTGAATCAAAGGAGCCAATACATGCATACTGTAGATGGTGGAGCTCGTGAGTGGAGACGAAGTGAAGTTGGAGAGGGCGAGGGAGGTGATCTCCTGGTTCTCCAGCAGGAAGGAGATGTGGCGCGCGGTGAAGCACGTCTTCAGGAATCTGACGGTGGAGGAAGACGAGCGGCTCACTCCGAATGGGATGACCACTCCGACTGGTGCTCCGGTGAGCTCATTGGCAGCTCCGGTCTGGGCTATGGTGGAGACAGAAGGCGCCAATCAGGCGTAGAGGCAGAAATGGTGGGCGTTCAGATCCCGACGCCGCTTACATACGTACTCTATGGTACATCCTATCGACATGTCGGTTTCTTCAAATAACCAGCCTAGGTTTTGACAAGCAGCTCTAGTACTATAGTTGGGGAGATACAACTTAGGTGACGCGTGAGCGTGAGTGCCAAGTATATATCTTGCGAGTTCTCATATATGTTATGATATGATATGATGATTTTGTTGTACCTGCAGAGGACAGTACGTTCAAGCATCCGCTGAAATCTTTCTTGCGCGCTATCTCACTTGCTAATCGCGGTCGATCCAAGGCTCGTGCAGTTTCTCCATTGCTTCCCATGCACGTGTGATGAGCGCTCCGCACTAAACTTTCAGATTTGTGGGGCAAAACCCAGGTTAGTTACATTGTTGCGCATGGGTCAATGGCGACAGTGTGCGTGCAAGTACTACTAACTAGTGACTTCTACTAAGTAAGTAGTAACTGCACTGTGTACTCAGTACTCCTGGCTAGGTTCTATCAGCAATGTCGCCGTCGACCGGTAGACAATGTAGTACGGTCGACCGCGAGCGACAAAGCCGTCGCTGCAAGTCCCCAACCCCAAGGGATTAGACGTTAACCGATCGACTTCACGTAAGCTAGTACGTAATGACGCCGACAGTTAACTTCTCTGACAGAGAGTGCAAGTTCAGTTAACGTACAACCAGCCGTCAAGTAGTGTAGCATTGTTTCTCTCTTTCTTTCTTTCTTTTCGTGGCGTCTTTTTTGGATGATGCACTGGATTATGCAAAGAGTTGACGCCAGCAATTACAAACGCAATGCACGTAGAGATACTGCAAGGCTTAATGCATTTTGGCATTGATGATCACGATGTATTGCTCTTCGTGCATAGGCACGTATATATGATGTATAAAGGTGGACCACGGACCTCAACTATACAGGAACTAGGAGGCAGACCCAATACACAATATGCGCATAACACATACTCAACACCCCCCTCCCGCCGCGCAGTCGAAGCGGCACCGCGGCTGACGCAAAGACTGGACCGGAACTTCTCAAATGACGCCATAGGCAAGCCCTTGGTCATGATATCGGCAAATTGTTGGGAAGTAGGGACGTGTAAAACACGAATATGACCAAGAGCCACCTGTTCCTAACAAAATGAATATCCAACTCAATATGCTTGGTCCGTCGATGATGCACCGGGTTAGCGGAGAGGTAGACTGCCGAGACATTGCCACAGTAGACTACAGTGGCACGATGAACAGGGCAAGAGAGCTCCAGAAGCAGCTGGCGAAGCCACGAACACTCGGCGACGGCGTTGTCCATCACACGATACTCAGCTTCCGCACTAGAACGAGAGACCGTAGGCTACCGCTTGGACGATCACGAGATAAGTGAGGGTCCAAGGTAGACACAATAGCCCAAGTTGAGCGACGAGTGTCAGGGCAGCCCGTCCAGTCTGCATCGGAGTAGGCGGTGAGGGTGGTGTCGGCGGAGGCGTGAAGCGTGACGCCAAGATCCATAGTGCCACAGATATAGCGGAGAATCCGCTTGACGGCAGCCCAATGAATGTCTCGAGGAGCATGCATATGAAGACACACCTGCTGCACGACATACTGAATCTCTGGGCAAGTCAGAGTGAGGTACTGGAGAGCACCGACGATAGACCAATAGAAAGCAGCATCTGAAGTAGGAGAACCATCAGTGGCAGAAAGCTTGGCCTTCGTATCAACAGGCGTAGCGGCGGGCTTCCAGTTAAACATGTCGGCGTGCTACAGGAGCTCATGAGCGTACTTCTACTGATGAAGGAAGAAGCCATCCAGACGGCGCACCACCTCGACACCGAGGAAGTAGTGCAAAGGACCCAAGTCCTTGAAGGGAAACTCAGCGCGAAGACGAGCCGTGAGCTGACTGAGAAGACCAGCCGTACATGCCGTCAGCATGATGTCGTCGACATAGAGCAACAAGTAGGCCGTGTCAGAGCCCTGATGATAGACGAAGAGCGATGCGTCCAAGCGGGTAGAGAGGAACCCAAGCTGGTGGAGAAACGCCACGATGTGCTGGTACCAAACGCGCGGAGCCTGCTTGAGTTTGTACAAGGACCACGAAAGCAGGCACACGTGGTCGGGAAGCGCCGGGTCAACAAACCCGGTGGGCTGCTGGCAGAAGACTTGCTCCTCAAGGTGACCATGGAGAAAGGCGTTGGAGACGTCCATCTGGTGCACCAGCCAAGCACGGGAGATCGCAAGGTGGAGAACCGTGCGTATTGTGCCGGGCTTGACGACCGGAGCGAAGGTGTCGGTAAAGTCGATGCCAGCACGCTGTCAGAAGCCACGAATGACCCATTGCGCTTTGTAGCGATCAAGGGTATCATCAGGACGGAGCTTGTGTTTAAAGACCCACTTCCCGGTAATCACGTTGGCATGCTGGGGACGGGGAACAAGCTGCCACGTCCAGTTGCGCAACATGGCTTTAAACTCCTCTTGTATTACAGCCATCCAGAGCGGGTCACGAAGAGCAGCTCGAACGGAGGACGACAACGGCGACGACTCTGAGGTGGATGCCGCATGGCCGTAGACATCCGAGGCGTAGCGCGAGTTCGGGTGAAAAACGCCCGTACGGACGCGGGTGACCGGACCGGCCACAGGCGTCGGGGGCACCGAGGGGGCCGTGGGCGCCGGGGGCGCCGGGAGGGCCGCGGGGGCCGCGAGCGCCAACGTCGGGGGCGCCGGGGGCGCCGCATGCGGGGGGCACGCCTCAAAGCCAGGGGGCGGGCCAAGAGAGGCGGGCGAGCGCCCTGGAAGAGGCGCCGATATATATATATATATATGGCAACATATCCTGTGAATCCGATGGATAAATGTATCCCTGTACCCCTCTGCTCTCAGCCTCCCGATCAAAATCCTTTGCTCTAGATTAATTTGTAGCAAATTTACATTTACACACCCGCCTCTAGCACATACCAGCAGTTTTTCTTTGCAAAAATAACCCTGGAGACAGGACTGCATCGCGCGCCGTAATTGACTACTCTCTGTGTTCCTCTGATACTCTCTCCCGCATCGGCGTGGAACCCTGGCCGAACGCCTGCGCTCCTCTGCTCTCCTGTTGGAGCGACAGCATCTACCAACAGACGCCCTGTGCAAGTACTGATCTTTCCAGTTGATTTGAACGTGGCGTTCATTGGCAGCCGCCGGCCCATGCATGAATGCTAGTCCTGATCTTTGTATCTTTCCTCTGCAGATCCACAGTCTAGGAAGCTGTTACACACTAGATCAGCCATTTCTTGAATGGACAAGCACGGGATAAGTAGCAATCTGGAACACCACGACACTACATGTTTAACACA
>NC_041385.1:47847701-47861791 GCF_002162155.2 Triticum dicoccoides
CCACGTGTGAAAGCTTGATGCTATATATACCTGTGTTTGCAGTCACATGGAGCCAACAAAATACTTGCAAAGGCATGTGAATGAGGAAGAGTTTGGCACACCCAAAAAGAATGCACCATACCTCTAGCTGTAAGTTTGATTAGTTTGCACCTTACAACAGATCCGATCCAATTTAGGAATCTATTTGTGAATATGGTTATCACGATTTATCTTGATGTTACAGTGTTCATCTTTTACACCTGAATGTGATGAGAATTTGAAGCCTAAAGTAGGTATGACATTTGAAGGACTGGAGGTAGTGGAGAAGTTCTACAAGGCGTATGCACATAATGCAGGTTTTGGAGTTCGTATCAGACAACAGAAGAAGATTGAGAATAAGGTAGTCCGGACTAAGCGATAGTCGTAATTGTCCAAGCAAAGGGAAAAGGGGCACGATTGTGAAAGATATGCAACTAAATTGTGCTCCCTCATACCAAATTTTTCCAAGAAAATAATGATTTTATATATGTTTTGATTTACTCTTTGATGTACAGAAGCCATGTAATGGATGGGGATTCGAATTATGTTAAATTTTATCACAACTTTGATGATTGTCAAATTATTACATTATATATTGAACCTCAGCCGGCGGATGATTGTCAAATTTGCATTATGTTAAATCAATTCTTTGCTCAGACCAGCATCATACTGGAGCACACAACGCTGTTTCTCAGTTTACTAGTTATACATGATACATCAAAAACTACAGTAAATGTTCAGGAAACTTTGGATAGTGACTTGTTGCTTATAGCCTTTTTTACCTTAAAACTGGTTAAGGCCATCCCAGGCCACTTCTGGTAATAAGAAGATTTTCTGAATAAATCACCGATTTTGTTCAACACATACGGGAGCTCGTCACTCAACTTTGTGAATGTTTAGGAAATTTTGGATAGTGACTTGCTGCTTATAGCTTACATATCAAAAGTAGAGAAAGCCATCCCAGCCCACTTCTGCTACTCAAAAGCTTTTTACCGAACAATACATGCTTTGACCACACGACTGAGAAAATTACTGACTTTTTTTCAACACACAAGTACATAATTGAACTAGTCACTGAATTTTGTGGCAACAGCAAACATGGTATTTTAACAAGGGAAAAGCTGAGCCAAAGCCTCTGATCTGAACAAGGCCTATCACGTATTGGTAAGCAATTTAGAAATTAATAGAAACATGTGAAAGCATCTCACACCATGCCATTCATTAGGGGCAAATACTATTACTCATATGAGCGCACTAGTACATCTGCTACAGGCTACAAACTACAGCACTACAGCTTCCTATAGATCATGAGAGATTGCATCTTCCTATGAAGGAATCGTCGCTGCGCTGGAGCAAAAACAAGGTGTTGTCTGTCTATCGGCGCCTACAGTGTGATGTAAATTTTAGAATGCTGCGCTTGTGTTCCTATCAGCTTTGTTATACTGCTAGAGCCACTGAAAAGGGTTTTCTTCTTGTTGTTTTCTGCTGCCATAGAATGAATGCAACTCTACTCGTTGGATGTAATATACCTGACGCTGAGATGAGGTGTGGGAATTGAATTTACTTTTCTGTTCACCCCTCTTGTAATTTGAGAACATAGTCCCAGTGTTAGCTGCTAAAATGCTTGGAAAGGTATTGTCCTGGACGGTGGAGGAGATGGAAGGAGAGAAGCTAAAACTTTCCTCCCCAGCCTCCAAATTTAGAGGTCGCAAGCTCATTTACGGGGCGACCTCCATCCAGTATGCCGATTATGAGCCACATGGCCTCTGCTAGAGTGCCATTTTGTGCTATAATCGTCATCTTGATGATTATTATGCAGATCGGGCCAATACGACGAGTTGCTTTTACAGCCGAAGTCTGAAACCGTGTGGACGTGGCACTGTGAGAAGTATGGGGCGTTGCATTCGAAGCAGCTGTGCTGGTGAAACTTCTGAAAACTTGTGAGCTCCTCCGACACTGTGCTTAGTCGAAACTTCTAACTTGGTTTTCTCTGAAACTTGCTACTGGCTTCCGTACTTGGATAATGCACGAAGCATAGCATAGTGTTCTACGTGTGCTGTGGCCTCACGAAGGTACGTACGAGTCACGTCTCGACCTTGTGGTTGACGAAGAGAAGGCATGCCGACATGTATCCGGCTCTCGTAGCACTGGCTGTTCGATGATCATGCAGCAAGAAGATTACGTTGATGTTGCCAATGCCAGTGGGCAGAGCCGCAGAGGTCTATCATCCTACTGTCGGGAGTGGGATGTGCGGATGCCGACCATGTGGATTGGCTCAAGGTGAAGATGTCAACGATGTATTGGATTGACTCAAGGAGAATGCAATCCTGATAAGAACAAAATGTAGCTTGCACAACAAGCTTCACGTGCACACATTGGCATCTACTTTCTCTTCGTTTCTAAATATAAGTATTTTTTTTGAAGATTTCAATAAAAACTACATACAAATATATAGACACATTTTAGTGTGTAGATTCACTTATTATAAGACGTGATTTGATCTGCATATGTTTGTTAGATGAACAATCTTGTTCTTTAATCATATCATAAATGGAAAGTGTTCAATTAGACATGAAAACGTGAATCAATTGGTCTTAGTCTTCGGGACAGAGTAAAAGAAGGGAGACGACTTTCGAACGAGGAAAATGATACCTTCGAAAGAATTGACTGAGCCGTATGAGGTGAAAATCTCAGACATGCTAGCTAAAAAAAAGGATTTTCTTTAACACAATACAACACAAATGCCTATATACACTCATCCTTCTAAATACACGCATACTCGTCTATTCCTATGAGCACTTCTGAGATACTGAGCCAAAAACATCAGTTATTGGCGATCGGGCCGACAAGCTCACCATCCCCACAATAGAAATTCACCACACAATCTCCCCCACAAGGAGCCTCGATGTTGTGCAGCACTACGCCGCCGACCACCAGACGACCCGCTCGGCCGAGCAGAGCAGCCTGCCCTGTCAACAATTTGAAGGTAACATTGCAACTAATGTTTCAAAGATTCAGAAAGCCTCATATCAGAAATGTCTTCCCTGCAAGGGTGCAACAATAGTTGGCTGCAAATCTGTTGCAAGAACAATGCATGAATGCTGATGTACTATACACCTGCAATTAACGAAAACACATGATTAATAATATACTAAAGCAATGAAGATGGGAACCATGACCTGACTCCACAACCAAGCTAATCTCGGGCCAACATGGTGTGCGCGCGGGCGGTCGTGCGTGATGGCCTATGTTGGCACCGCATTCTCTCTTCATGGTTGTGCTACCTGAACCAGATATGATTGGCTGACTCCATGGTCCAACAACACCCGCACCCATCAGCATCCATCTCACTGTCTAGTCTTATCTATCGTGCATCTTTTAATTTTTGTGCTGTGTTCACTCTCGCTCAACCAGTCTGCATCTTAGGACTAATAAATATCTCCGAAGAGTATCTCCTGAATTAGGCCTATGTTTTGCCACTAAGCTTGCCAATTAAGAGGTTTAGATCCATGTCACCTGAAATTAAAGATGACAATGTTCGTTAGCGACGGCGGTCCTTAAGCCCCCAATTCGAGGTTTCTTGAGTGGATAAGTATCTAACCCCACTTGACACTTTCTTACATGAATTATAGTTTGTGTTGTTGCTCCGCCAACCAGACCTTATTTACTTTCCTGCACCTGAACTACTTGAATGGACGTGGTGCTTGTTTTATTTTATAAAGCGGACTGAAAACCTAATTTTCATAGCACAACAGACACAAATAACAAAGTGAAATGAACATAAACATACAAAACCAAATGGTATGCACTTCCACCACATAGATTATACTTGTGGTAGCAGCCAAGCTACCAACACACTAGCAAATTCAACTTTCATGATACTGCAAGAGGGCATCATGTTCTGAATATTAGCTTAGTTTACTATTTACATAAGAAATTATGAGATACTAATTGTGAGACTTGAGTTTCCTAACTCAATTTGTGGGCTTAAAGTGTTCTTCAAAATTTGTGACATTAATTGTAGATATATGTATATTACATTGATGTAGTATATATATTTTACAACGGAAACACTAACGCCCACGCGCGTGGATCCGCGTCCGTTTGTGGATGCACGAATCTTGGCATATTTGTGGTGCCACGTAGGACTGGACTGGTGTGTGGGCATTCACCCGGTCGCCCACACGTCCGTTTCACCACACGGAGGGGCCGGCGTGTGGGCATTTAGCAGTTCGCCCACATGCCAGATTTCACTCACGCACAAGGGCTGATGTGTGGGCATTTGCCATCTCGCCCACGCGCCCGTCTTCTCTCCCACACCCAAGCTGCAGTTGCCATGTGTTTTGCAGCGTACATGGCAAACTACCCTAATGTGCTTGTAAGCAGATGGCAACTCTCTTTTTTTTTCACCCAAACATGTCAGTTGCCATGTGTTTTGCAAGGTACACGGCAACTGCCCTATTGTGCTTGTAAGCAGATGGCAACTCTCCCGAACATGTCAGTTGCCATGTGTTTTGCAGGGTACACGGCAACTGCCCTATTGTGCTTGTAAGCGGATAGCAACTCTCCCGAACATGTCGGTTGCCATGTGTTTTGCAGGGTACACGACAACTGCCCTAGTGTGCTTGTAAGCAGATGGCAACTCTCTCTTTTACTCAAACATGTCAGTTGCCATGTGAACACGACAACTGCCTAGTGTTAGTAGGTGGCAACTCCTAAAGTTTTCAAATCATGGCAACTATAGTAAACCAGACCAAACATGGCAACAATTGCAATTTGTCCAAAAATGGCATCTGGCACTGGACCTGAGATGGCAACTGCAATTGAGCAACCATGGCAATTTTAGTTGTCCGACGTGGCAACTGTAGTTCAGTGACATGGCAACTGCAGTTAAACGAACATGGAAGAGGATCTGTATCATGGCAACTGCGGGCGCGTGGTGACTGTCACGCGGGGCGCGCGGGACCATGAGATAGGTGGCTGAGAGAGGTCGTATGGGAGCATTTTGCCCACACGTAGGCATGTGAGAGGGACCGCGGGGAAACAAGATGCGTGTGGGTGCTAGTTGTTTTACCCACACGTAGACTTGTGGGCTGGTCCTCTTAGACAGCACACAAAATGTGTGGGCAGACCCCTTAATGCCCACGCGTGTGGCAGTTATCGGCGTCCATTTTATAAATCTTGTAACTTCATTTATGGACTTAAAACGTATTCCAGTCTTATATATCATGCATCTTTTTATTTGCGTTGTGTTCATTCTCATGCTCAACCAGTCTGCATCTTAGGACTAGTAAATATCCCCTCCGCGCCAGAAAAATATCTCCTGAATTAGGCCTATGTTTTCACACTAAGCTTACCAATTAAGAGGTACATATCCACCTCACCTAAAATTAAATATTACAATGTTCATTAGCGACGGCGGTCCTTTCAACCCCCAAGTGAATTAATATCAAGATCAAGCTTAGCAGAATGGATAATTATATAACCCCACTTGACACTTCTTAAAAAATTGGTCAGATTAGTTTAACAGTTGTAACTTGTAACACATGATAAAATTGATCATAGAACATGAATTATAGTAGAACAAACACAGATAACAAAGGGAAAGGGAAACAAACATAAACATACAAAGCAAAATGTGTGTGTTCTTCGAGTGAATAACATCATACAAACCCTACGAGATAACATAATACAAGACTCACGGTAGTTACCGTGCTACGGACACACTAGCAAATTCGACTTAGAGAAGTGTATCATACTATACGGATCCGTCACCAGTGTAATAGAGGAGAACATGTGTAAACATTACATGCCTAAGACGACGGTAACCCAATCATCCAGAACAAACCCACCTGTCTAACTTTTACCAAGCAATGTAAATACAGGGTATTTCCAAGGAAACATTTGGCATAACTATTCTTAAATTTTAGACTCAATAACATCATGAATATCCTTTTTTTTTTTGCGAGGAACATCATGAATATCCATTTCTGCACACTTTGGCATCGTTTTCGAAAGAACGATTTAAAAAGAATCGGAAGTTATACATCCAAATCTTAGCACAGTCAGCCAAATTTAAGGTAGGGGCACTTGCGCCGCCACGTCGTAGTATAAAGCTAACCTCACCTCCATCCACAAACAAACATCATCCATTGCTCAATCATCAATTTCACATCATACTATTGCAAACACAGTTCTTGCAAAACACAACGCACGTACACACGGCGATCAAGATCATGGCGGCTGCCAGAGAAAGACGACTACCGCAGCTTCACCTCACGCTCGACGCTCCCACGTGGGCCTTCCGGTGCCCTGCCCCGGCGCCGGTCACCGCGGCGACGCCGTCCACCTCGGCGGCTCGGCCGGACGGCGAGTTCCGCCTGAGCGACTTCGACAGGCTCTCCGTCCTTGGGCGCGGGAACGGCGGCACCGTCCACAAGGTCACGCACCGCCGCACGTCGGCGCTGTATGCGCTGAAGATCATTCACCGCGGCCACCCCGGCGCTGACGAGGAGGTAGAAGTTGTACGCCGCGTCGACTCGCCTCACATCGTCCGGTGTCACTCGGTCCTCCCGACGGGTTCCGGCGACTCAGCGTTACTCCTGGAGCTGATAGACGGCGGTTCCCTCGACTCGCTCGTCCGCGCCGGCCAGGGAGGTTTCCCGGAGGCGGCTCTGGCGGAGGTGGCGGCGCAGGCGCTGTCCGGCCTGGCGTACCTCCGCGCACGCCGCGTCGTCCACCGGGACATCAAGCCTGCGAACCTTCTGGTCAACAGTGCCGGGCAGGTGAAGATCGCCGACTTCGGCATAGCCGAGGTCGTCTCCCGCGCCGGCAAGTACCGCGCGGCCTACGAGGGCACCGCCGCGTACATGAGCCCCGAGCGCTTCGACACGGAGCGGTCGTTGCACGTCGCCGGCGACGAGGAGGGCCCCGTCGACCCCTACGCCGCCGACGTGTGGGGGCTGGGGGTTACCGTCCTGGAGTGGGGCGGTACCCGCTTGTTAGACTGTATTTACATGTGTATATTGTAACGTTGTATACCACCTCATTATATATATATATATATATGATAGGCCACCCCTAGAGGGTTGTGCCGGTTCCCCCCAAAGCCTATTGTCTTACATGGTATCACGCTAGGTTACGTCCGCTTCCGCCTAAAAACCCTAAACCGCCGCCGCCGCCGCCGCCGCCACCGCCGCCGCCGCCGCGCCCGCCGTCGCCGTCGCCCGACTGCTATGACGTCCGCCGCTGCGTCCGGCTCCACCGCCACCGGTTTTCTGCCGGCCTCCCTCGCGACACTTCTCTCAAGGCCGCTGGATGCCGCCTCCCTTCAGGCGCCGATCAGGACACGGAGCGTCGGCTCCCTCTTCGCGCTCCCGCCGGCTGCTACTTCGCCCGGGCAGGCGCTTGTGGCCCACACCGCCGCCGCCCCGTCAACCGCGGCTGTCGCGCCCTCGGCCACTGCGCCGCTGGTGGCGGAGGACGTCGCGCTGGCAGCCTTCGCGGCGTCAACCGCGGCCATCGCGCCCTCTGTCACCGTGCCGGCTGCCCCTTTGACTGTCTCCACGGTGGTCTCACCTCAGTCAGTCTCCTCGATGGGATCGCAGCCGCCGCCACCGTTTCACTTCGGCCATCTCATCACCATCAAGTTGTCGTCGGACAATTACATCTTCTGGCGCGCGTAGGTTCTTCCGCTTCTTGGGAGTCACTATCTGCTTGGCTATGTCGACGGCTCTCTCCCTTGCCCTCCTGCGCTGGTTGACAGCGTGCACGGTCCGGTCTATAATCCGGCTCACCGTGTCTGGACAGGGCAGGATCAGGCGAACCTCTCCTCCATCCAGGGGTCGCTCTCTCCGGCCGTTGCCGGGCTTGTTGTCTTCGCCAAGACGTCCCACGAGGCATGGACTATTCTTGAGCGCTCGTTTGCGGCACAGTCGCAGGCTCGTGTATCTGGGCTCCGTCGCCAACTTGGGGAGTGTCAGAAGCTTGACTCTACCGCCACTGAGTTCTACAACAAAGTCAAGAGTCTCGCCGACACGCTGGCCTCCATTGGACAGCCCCTCACCGACTCCGAGTTCAACTCGTTTATTGTCAATGGTCTTGATGAGGAGTATGACGCCCTAGTCGAGATCATCAATGAGAGGGGCAACTCCACGCCCATGCCAGCACACGAGGTCTTTTCACGCCTCCTGCTTACTGAGCAACGAGTCGAGACGCGCCGATCCAGGGGCAACGGCGCCCTCTCAACAAACGCCGCCACCAAGGGTGGTCGCTCCTCTGCTTCATCCAGGGCTCCTTCGGGGCAGTCACCACCACCCGCCTCGGCCCCTCCTCCTACTGCGACGCTACCAGGGGCTGGCGGTCCACGTGTGTGCCAGCTTTGTGGTCGCGATGGGCACTGGGCCTCGAAGTGTCACAAGCGCTTCCAGCGGGGTTTTCTTGGTCTCGGCAATGACGGGAAGGATACACGCAACTTTGCTCGTCAGGTCGCCATGGCTGATCATCCGCCGCCGCAGAAGCCACAGGGACACACTCAGTCCTACTCCATTGATCCCCACTGGTACATGGACTCTGGGGCGACAGAGCACCTGACCAGTGAGATGGGGAAGCTTCACACTCGTGAACCCTACCATGGCTCCGACAAGATCCACACCGCCAATGGAGCAGGTATGCACATCTCTCATATTGGTCAAGCATCACTTCTCACTAGACATGCCAATAGGAGTCTTCAACTTCGCAATGTTCTTCGAGTTCCATCTGTGACACGTAATCTTCTTTCAGTTCCTAAACTCACTCGTGATAATAATGTGCTTTGTGAATTTCATCCTTTTGATCTTTTTATTAAGGATCGGGGCACGAGGGACATTCTTCTTAGTGGGCGGCTCTGCCAAGGTCTCTATCGTCTGGAGCATCCTGGCGTCGCTCGCGTCTTCAGTGGAGTTCGGGTATCTCCGTCACAGTGGCATGCTCGTCTTGGTCACCCGGCCACACCTATTGTCCGGCATGTTTTGCGTCGTCATGAGCTTCCTAGTGTGTCTAGTAATAAAGATGTAGCAGTGTGTGATGCTTGTCAGCAGGGGAAGAGTCATCAACTTCCTTTTTCTGAGTCCAGTCGTGAGGTGAAACATCCTTTAGAACTTATGTTTTCAGATGTATGGGGTCCTGCTCAGACTTCTGTTAGTGGTCATAATTACTATATTAGTTTTGTTGATGCTTACAGCCGCTTTACCTGGCTTTATCTTATCAAACGTAAATCTAATGTGTTTGACATTTTTGTTCAGTTCCAAAAACATGTTGAACGCCTTCTCAAGCACAAAATTGTTCATGTTCAGTCGGACTGGGGTGGCGAGTATCGCAACCTCAACTCCTTCTTTCAGTCGCTTGGGATCACTCACCGTTTAGCATGTCCACATACACATCAGCAGAATGGTTCAGTAGAACGTAAGCATCGTCACATTGTTGAAGCTGGTCTGACTCTTTTGGCCCATGCATCTGTTCCGTTTCGTTTTTGGAGTGATGCTTTCACCACTGCATGTTTTCTCATCAATCGTACTCCCACTCGTGTTTTGAATATGAAGACTCCCATTGAAGTACTCCTTAATGAACAACCGGACTACACCTTTCTCAAGGTGTTTGGGTGTGCTTGCTGGCCCCATCTCCGTCCATATAACAAGCGTAAGCTCGAGTTTCGTTCCAAGAAGTGTGTTTTTCTTGGTTATAGCTCTCTTCATAAAGGATACAAATGTCTTCATGTGCCCACTAATCGTGTCTACATCTCTCGGGATATTGTGTTTGATGAGCATGTTTTTCCCTTTGCCAAACTCCATGTGTCCACTACCGAGCCACCTGTCATGCATTCATTCTCTGTTGCTTCTGACCAATTTGATGATGTTGCATATTCTCCTCTATTGTTGCCTAACCATGATGCAGGCACTGGTCGTGGGGCTCGTTTGGAGATTCTGGAAGTGCCATCTTCCTCTTCGTCGCCATCGCCTTCATCCTCGGCACCTTCTGTTGTGCATGAGGAGCACATGGCGCCCCTGCATGGCCTCGGTTTCCGTGCTCATGCACGGCCGATCGACGTCCTGGCCCGGTCGCCTCTGGCTTCTGGGCTGCCTTCGCCATCGTCGCGCCCTGCAACCCCGCCGACTGGGCCGGCCTCCTCGGTCCCCGTCTCGCCCAGGGCGTCGGGGCAGTCATCACCAGGCCTGGCCTCGCCCGCCCCTGCCTCGCCCAGGGTGTCTGGGCCCTTCTCACCAGGGCCGGCCTCGCCTGCTCTCGCCTCGCCAAGGCCGTCTGGGCCGGTGTCACCGGAGCTGGCCTCGCCCACTCTCGGTTCGCCCATGGCCTCTGAGCCCCTGTCGTCGGGCCAGTCTTCGCCATGCAGCCCGGAGTCGTCTGTCCCGAGCTCGCCTGAGGTGATTCCTACATCTCTGGCGACCGTCACGTCTCCGTCACCTTCGCCTCCGTCGGCTCCTGCTGCTGCTCTACGTCCACATACGCGCAGTCGGAGTGGCATTTTTCAGCCTAAGCAACGTCACGATGGCACAGTTGCTTGGTTAGCGGCGTGCATGTCTGCTGCTCTCGCAGATCCATCCTCTGAGCCATGCACGTATCAAGCTGCTATGCGCATTCCTCATTGGAGAGAGGCCATGGAGCAGGAGTATCAAGCGCTTCTTCGCAATCAGACATGGACTCTTGTTCCTCCACAATCACGGGTAAATGTCATTGATTCCAAATGGGTTTTCAAAGTGAAGAGGCATTCTGATGGGTCCATTGAGCGCTATAAGGCTCGTCTGGTTGCTCGTGGTTTTTGACAGCGTTTTGGACTTGACTATGAAGACACCTTCAGTCCAGTGGTCAAGCCTACTACCATCAGACTTCTTCTCTCTCTAGCTGTTACTCGAGGTTGGTTTCTTCGTCAGCTTGATGTTCAAAATGCTTTTCTTCATGGTGTCTTGGCGGAGGAGGTTTACATGCGCCAGCCTCCGGGTTTCTTTGATCCGGATCACCCTGATCATCTCTGTCGTCTGTCCAAGGCAATTTATGGTCTGAAGCAGGCTCCTCGTGCTTGGCATGCTCGTCTTGCAATGGCTCTTCGTGCTCATGGTTTTGCATCATCAACTGCTGACTCCTCATTGTTTCTACTTCAAAGGCCTGAGGTTACTATGTACTTGTTGGTCTATGTAGATGATATCATTTTGGTCAGCTCCTCTCAGTCGGCTGCTACTGCGCTTGTTCGCTCACTTGGTGCTGATTTTGCGGTCAAGGACCTTGGGAAGCTTCATTACTTTCTTGGTGTGGAGGTTACTTCTCGTGATGCTGGCCTTGTTATGACGCAGAAGAAGTACTCTCTGGATTTGTTGCAGCGAGCTGGGATGCTTAAGTGCAAACCGACGACTACACCCATGTCTATCACTGATAAGCTCAATGCTGTTGATGGTGTGCTTCTTTCTTCTTCTGATGCGACAGAGTACAGGAGTATTGTTGGTGGGCTCCAGTACTTGACGATCACGCGACCAGACATTTCCTATGCTGTTAACCGAGTCTGCCAGTATCTGCAGTCACCCCGTGACACTCATTGGTCTGTTGTTAAGCGGATTTTGCGCTATATTCGTTTCACGGTGGCTCATGGTTTGCATATTCGGCCGTCTGACTCTGGTTGTCTTTCAGCATATTCTGATGCAGACTGGGCTGGCAATCCGGATGACAGGCGATCCACGGGGGGTTATGCTGTCTTCTTTGGCTCTAACCTGATTGCCTGGAGTGCTCGGAAACAGGCTACTGTCTCGCGTAGCAGTACTGAGGCCGAGTATAAGGCTGTGGCCAATGCCACATCAGAGATCATCTGGGTACAGTCCTTGCTTCAGGAGTTAAGTATACCCCAATCACAGCCTCCTGTTCTTTGGTGTGATAACATCGGTGCTACATACCTTTCTGCAAATCCGGTATTCCATGCCCGAACGAAACACATTGAAGTTGACTATCACTTTGTGCGTGAACGTGTCTCTCAGAAGCAACTACAGATCAAGTTTATTTCTTCCAAGGATCAACTTGCTGACATCTTCACCAAGCCATTGCCTTTGCCACAGTTTGAGACTTGCAGGCGCAATCTTACCCTTCTAGATTCATTAGAAAGTGGCTAAGATTGAGGGAGGGTGTTAGACTGTATTTACATGTGTATATTGTAACGTTGTATACCACCTCATTATATATATATGTGATAGGCCATCCCTAGAGGGTTGTGTCGGTTCCCCCCCAAAGCCTATTGTCTTACACCGCTGCTCCCCGCCGGGCAGGAGCTGAGCTGGGCGGCGCTCATGTGTGCCGTCTGCTTCGGCGAGCTGCCGGCACTTCCCGACGGTGTGGCATCGCCGGAGCTCCGGGGTTTCGTGGCCGCTTGCCTGCAGAAGGACCATCGGAAGCGAGCGTCCGTCGCAGAGCTGCTCGTGCACCCGTTCGTCGCCGGGAGAGACGTTGCGGCGTCGTGACGGGCGCTACGCGAAGTGATCGAGCAGCGGTGTCGATAAGCACGCGCATGTAAATGACTAAATGTTGAACTGTCACATTCTCGAATCGTAAATAAACCCATATAACTAAGCTAGGTATTTGCACATACAGATAGTGGACCATACTTTGAGCTTGGAAGGGTCTCGCTCTAGCATCTCTAGCAGATCCCTTGTATTCACGGTACCGTAAAAGCATCATAAGAAAAAACCTTAAACCTGTTTTACAGTACCATCTGGACAGTAGCGGAACAGATCCCGTAACTGTTTACTGTAAAACGAATATTCCCCGTGGTCATCTTTTTCTTCCTTTCACGCGTCTGGCCGGCGAAATCCAGGCAGGCAAGGGGTGGTCCGGGAGGGAGTGCAGTGCGGTGCGGATACGACGGGAGCACCGGGGAGGCCAGGGCAGTCGAGGTAAGGTGCGACGCGGTCATGCTTTGGTGGCCGTGGCAACAAGCGATGGAAGAGGGAGCCCGGCGCGGGGAAGGAGGAGGCAACAGGGTTGGAGGGCGGCGTCGGCCAGCAACGGTCGTAGGAGGACAGGCGGGCGCTCCAGCCCGAATTGGGAATGTCCGCCGGAAATTTGGCCAAAGGCAGTGGGGTTGGAGTGCGGCGTCGGCCGCCGATGGTTGGACCTGAAACTTCCCTCCCGTCAATCGCCTTTTTATTTAAAGGGAACTGAAAATTTGTCACAAATCGTGAACATGTGAGGTACTGGATACTCGATTAAGGTTTTCCTCAACAACAAAAAATACAGGCCGGCCAATTTTGAGGGTGTACTCGGGTCAATTTTTGGTCAAAACTGTAAAACAATGATTATTTTACACTTTTCGCTCTTTTAAGTGATCTGCTAGAGATGCTCAAATGGGTCTAGAAATATGAAATGAATTTGGTGTCCATATTTGCTTATTTCTGAATCAAACAAATTACAACACACCACCAAAGACGAAGTTATACGCAGCTACTTAATAACATGTCTGGACTTAAATTTGTACATAATTTATAAATTAGGGATTTATTTTTCAAAGCACCATATGTCCCTTCCAGGTCGCAATGCAAGTGTCATTGCCATCACCATCCACGATGATGAACATCCGCAGGTCCCTAAAGCTGTAGACCACATAACTCGCCATTGAGATCGTGCAATAAATCGAGGCCTTCGAGAAGGGCAACGGGAAACAACGCCATATGCATCACCATCATCTGACCCAATAAGACATTGGTCGTCACCCGAAGCATGGACTGCACAAACAGGAGATAGAGGTGGCACCACAAACGACCCCTCAGATGACGCATAGCGATGCCCTTGAGAGTAACCGTCGCCGTTTTTGACCGACTCTCCTCAAATATGCACAAATAGTCAAGTCCCACCATTGACCAGTAGCCATTGTCATCCACCCAAAGACATAAACCTGTGAGACGTAACCACCTGCACCACGTGGAGAAACATATCCCACGAGGCCACAAAATGGTGTCCAAGCTCGGTGGCTGCATCAATCAGACGCACCACAAAGTTTAGCTCTGGTACCACTATGACTACACATGGTTGTTATTGGACACTCG
>NC_041385.1:47862143-47863808 GCF_002162155.2 Triticum dicoccoides
TTCCTCCGCCGGCAAGCCAATGCACCACCACATCCGAGTTCATCATCCTCTACCAACGAGCCGGCAGCAGACCCGACCATATCTAGTCACCATTGCCGCCGGTTAGAGCACTCATGCAGTGCTGTATGCGCGGTGCCTGCATTATCCAACATCTTCCTCCACGACACAACATCAAACCGCAGGTGCCCCTTTCGGGAGAAAGGCCAATAGTGACAACAGTTGGTAGTTGCCCAAGTAAGGGGTTGTGGCAGTAGGGTTTGTGTCACTACTCCGAGAGTCGCCCCTGAGGAGGGAAACGAGGTCCTATTGGGCGTTCTCTTCTTTATTGTTCCACATTGTTGAGAATCTTTTCAATTATTGTTAATTACCACATGGTTCTATACTTCACAACAATGACTTAAAATGTTGGTCGACAAAGCCTGACACTCTCGTAAGTAATATTGTACACACTAGGGGATCACTGCATGGTAAACCCTTGATCATTCAAGCCATAGTCGTTGTATTCAAAATTTGGATAATACGAGAGTTTGGATCAAAATTTCATAATAGTGAAATTACTTTGAGGAACGATTTAATTTTAATAGTTGATGACATTGATAATGCACATCAGATTGAAAATACCAAAACAAACATGAACAACATAGACCCTCGATAAAACTCGTCGCATCTAGGTCCAGCATCTCTATCTCAACATTCATCATACCTCTAAAAATAACACGGTAGACCTAATCTGCACCAATTGGGTTGACCTCATATGGTTTGAAGAACTATAACAGTTGATTCCTGTTGTATCTGTAACATCTCTTCATTAAATAATGCATCTTATCTTTTATAAGAGAATCAATGTATTTTTGGTAGAAATATAGATTTGAGATCCCGTGGAGCATTTCTTCGAACCTTGAGGCCAAGAATGTTCCGAGAAGAATCGTCGGCTGAGACTGCAATAATCCTAGGAATCTGGGAAGATACCACCGTCCACAAGTAAACTAACCAACCCTCAGACGAATCACACGAGAGCCTCTCCATCCCTACATTGTGTGCATCGTTTCACATTTGATAGCTGTAATTACGTACGTACGTACTCTATGGTACATCCTGTCGACATGTCGGTCTCATGAGATAACCAGCCTAGGTTTTGACAAGCAGCTCCAGTACTATAGCTAGCTAGGGAGATACAACTTAGGTGACGCGTGAGCGTGAGTGCCAATTATATATCTTGCGAGTTCTCATATATGTTATGATATGATATGATGATTTTGTTGTACCTGCAGAGGAAAGTACGTTCAAGTATGCTGAAATCTTTCGTGCATGCTATCTCACTTCACTAGTAGAAAAGAGGCTTTGGTCCAGGCCGGGTTAGCCCATTAGTCCCGGTTCAATCCAGAACCGGGACTAATGGGGGCATTAGTCCCAGTTCGTGAGCCCAGGGGGCCGGCCGGGTCACGTGGGCCATTTGTCCCGGTTCGTCTGGACCTTTTAGTCCCGGTTGATGCCATGAACCGGGACTAAAGGGTGTGATGCCCATTAATACCGGTTCGTGGCACCAACCGGGACTAAAGGGTTAGACCTTTAGTCCCGGTTTGTGCCACGAACCGGTACTAATGGGGTTCGAGGCATTAGTACCGGTTCATGGCACGAACCGGGACTAAAGGTCCATTTTCAAAC
>NC_041385.1:47864004-47876352 GCF_002162155.2 Triticum dicoccoides
AAAGAAAATGATGAAGATGTCAAAAAAAATAAAAGAAAATAAGTTTCCCATGTGATATGTGGTCTAGTTGTTGGGAAAATTTGCAAATGTGAATTTCGACTTTATTTGCAAAATCTCTCTAGAATTTAGTAAAATGGGCATAACTTTTGCATACTAACTCGGATGAAAAAGTTTTTTATATGAAAAATCATCTACTCGAAAACCTAACAGGGGAACCCCGTTAAACATTTTTAAAATCCTCAAAAACCTAACAGAAAAAAAGTTACGGGGCTTTTGAGATCTAGAGTGGAAAAAATCGAAAAAATTTCAAACTGTGTGGTCAAACTGTGGTCAAACAATGGTATAACTAATTATTCTAGAATATTAGTGTTACTAAATAATTATTTCAGTTATTTTGAATTTTGGTCAAATCTGGTCAACTGTGGTCAAACATTGGTCAAACAATGGTCAAACTAATTATTCAAGAAAAATTAGTGTTACTAAATAATTATTGTTTTTTAAAACAATAGTTTCAAACTCAAACAGTGAAATGTGTCACTTCATGCTCACGCAAAATTCCTGAGGGTTAATAGGATTGTCATCTTACTATTGTCAGGAAAACAACAAGTGCAGACTTGGAAACGAGGGAGAATAGAAACCGGAAGTTAAGCGTGCTCAGGCTGGGGGAGTGGGAGGATGGGTGACCGTTCGGGAAGTTAGATGATTAGGAATGATGAGGGGTGATTAGAGATTAGAGGATAAACTGAGCAGTGATGAGGGGTGGTGATTAGAGATTAGAGGTTAAAATAATTCAAAATTTAAAAAAATTCAAAAAATTCAAAAAAAAATTCAAAAAAGAAAAATCATAAAATTTCCTTTAGTCCCGGTTGGTGTTACCAACCGGGACTAAAGGTGGAGCTCCACGTGGCCGCGACCTTTAGTCCCGGTTCCAGTTTGAACCAGGACTAAAGGGGGGAGTCATTAGTAACGACCCTTTAGTCCCGGTTCAAGAACCGGGACTAAAGGCCCTTATGAACCGGGACTGATGCCCCCTTTTCTACTAGTGCTTGCTAATCACGATCGATCCAAGGCTCATGCAGCAGTTTCGCCATTGCTTCCCGTGCATGTGTGATTAACGTACGGCACTAGACTTTCAGATTTGTGAGGCAAAACCCAGGCTAATTGCATTGTTACGCATGGGTCGTCGATGGCGATAGTGTGCGTGCAAGTACGGCCATCCCCACTCCTGGGACTCGTTGGGTGACCATACAGATTGACGACAGCGAGGAGGAATTGGAGGAGGAATAGGCAGATCGGGGAGAGGGGTCGAGTCATATGGTGGAGAAGAAGGGGGAGAGAAGAAGATGAAGGAGAAGAACTACGCCCTACGCAGATCCCCTCACTTCCAGCGCCGCTCGCCACGTCTCTAGGAGGCGGCCAAGTTCGCGGCGGAGGGCTAGGCTTCCCCCCTGTCGGCAACCGCTTTTGGTTGCTGGTTGGGGAGGAGTCTGGTGAGGAGGACGGCGACTCATCAGCCCCCCAAGGTGAGGAAATTATGGTTCAAAAATATTTGATTAAGAATTGCCAAAGCAAAATGACTTATTGTCATAGTAAAGGCAGTAAAAGAAGTATGAAAAAATGAAAACTAAAGTAGATGAGATAGAAACTTCTGCTAAATATGATAGGATCGAAAACAGGGTAATTGAGGGAAAAGTAAAAATATCTATAGATAATGCTAAAAAGCAGCGAGGGGGTATGGATGGTGCTTTGGTGGTGGAAAGATTGAAACAAAAAAGAGAGATACCAGATTTTTGGTCTGAGGTAGGATTAGAGGATGAGATTTTGGTCTTGTCTAAATGTGAGACTAATGCTGCTATTGGCAGTAGAATCACAAAAAAAGACAGCAAAGTAGGAAAATTGTTATGGACATGTAGTTGGAAAGCTGGGCCTTGGATCTGAGCCTTATCAGAGGACAGCCCGTCCCATAGCAAGTGGACACGGAAAGTAAGAATGCGCTTTCTGAGTCATTTGCCTGTCTTAACCTTGAGCCTCATATAAAAGGCAGGGGAGGGGGAGAGACAGGGTTAGGGTTTACCAGTGCGCCGCAAGGAGAAGAGAGAGAGAGGAGATGGATAGATTTGGAGGAAGATTCAATGGAGGAAGAGGGAGATTAAACAGAGATGAGAGAGATGGGTGGTAGTACAGAAGGAAAGAGGAGAGGGAGAACCACCACAGAAATCTGACACCATGGGAGGGAAGGAGAGAGTTTTCTAGAGGAAGAGAGATTGGGCGAACTCAAGAGGGACAGGAGACTAGGCATGATATAGTCGTCGGAGGAGGGGGTGAAGATGGAGAAGCAGCGAAAAACAAGATCAAGGGAAAAGATGAAGGGCCTGGAGCTAAGCATGGGGGGCCTCTAGATCCCTGGAAAAAAGTGGGCAAGATCTACTGCAACAGCAACAGGTACTGCTCAATGCTTTGTTAGCGCAAATTTTACAAGGCAAGATTCTCTCTGGTAGTGAGGCAAACACCATAGCTGGAGCTAGTACTGGAAAGAGTCATGGGGGAAGTGATTCCAAAAGCAGTGGAACAAGCAAGGGGATCACAGACCCCAAGAATTTAGGGAATCAAGGGAGAGAGGCTCTGATGATTCACAACATTGGGGGAAATCAAGGACAGAGAGGATTGGGTGCTGGGGATGAAGATCAATATTCCAATAGGAATTCACATGATGGAGGGAGACCAGGATTTGGGGGGCAGAACAAGATGTTTTGCAACAAATGTAAAGATACAAATCACTTGACCAAATATTGCCACCTTGGACATTGTGTGATATGTGGTAAGAAAAATCATATTACTAATGAGTGCAACTGGCTGAAACAAATCAAGCCAATGCCCAAGTTTGTTGGATATGCTGCCAGGGGGCTTGGAGTGTTGCTGGTTCAGAGTACAAAGATGTCCTGGAAATGGAAAACCCAAAATCAATGGCTATAATTACAGTGGTGTCAGGAGTGATTAATGAAACTCAATTGGTGGACATATTGCATTACATGTTCAATTGGAATTGGCAGTGGAGGTGCAAGAAGCATGGAGAAAATACGTTTTTGGTTAGGTTCCCAAACAAAGGAAGACTAATTGAATTGAGCAAATGCAATGATTTTACACTGTTGGGTTCAGGCGCTGTGATTAATGTAAAGGGATGGAGCTTTGACTCACGCAGTGGGTAAATTGCATACTGTCTGGGCTCTATTTGGAAAAGTACCTGAATGCTTTAGACACTTATTTGGGATGTGTGAGGTGGCTGCAACACTGGGGCCAGTGCTGGAAATTGACATGAACACCATTGCTAAGGAGAAGATTAGAGCCAAGATTGGAATAAGAGACTATGAAAAAATTCCAGCCTACACTGAAGTCACAGATAAAGACCCGATGATATACAAGACTATTCCTAAACTAGAAAGTTAGGTTGAGATGGGATGGTATGGAGATCATAAGAGACAGGAGAGTGAGGGAGCAGAGGTGGAATACAGTGAGGGAGTCATGTAGAAAAGACACAAAGGAGAATATGATAATGTGATAGGAAATAAAGAGATGATATCTTTGGGTAGTTTGGGACTAGCACAATTTGAGGAGCCGAAGAAGAAAAAATAGGAAATAATGAGAATCCAAAAAGAACAAGCTATGGAGATGGAGGCAAGGAAGAAAGTGGAGACTAGTATGGAAATGATCATGAAGAAAGTGACAGATCTAGAGGAAGACAAGGCAAGACAAAAAGCTCTCAGAACGAAAGAAGAAAATAAAATCATGGAATTGGAACAAGACAAGAAAGTACTCATGGAAATGATCAATAAATAGCAAAGTGTGATTGATATATGTGTGGACAAAATTGAGATGTGGGAAGCTAGAGAGAAAGAAATGGAGGAGACCACTGATACTGACCTGAGAAACATGGACACTGACAAAAAGGAAGATAATCACAACAATTACAATGAGGCAGTGGATTACAATGCTAGCCAAGAATCTGTCTCCTTTGCTACTAAGGTAGGGGTGAAAACAGGAGAAAATGAAGCAGAAAACAGTGAGATAGAGGAGGAGGAGCTTAGGAGGTGTGGGAGGTTGGCTGGCAAACAGGATTCCAAAATTGAAGATCTGGCCAAAGAGAGAGCGGCTGCCAAAGACAATTATGGTAAGCTTCAGAACTTGAACTGTCAAGACATTTCCTTGCTAGACATGGCAGATAAAATTGGAATTGATTTAGGCTATTCTAATAATATGATTGAATCTAATCCGGATATCATAGCTAGAATGGAACAATGTAGAAAAGATTTCTATTTACAGCATATCTGTCAAACAAAAAATGAGGAAGGTCAGCATGATGAACCTAACCTCATAGATATAGGAGATGTGGATCTCAAGGAAATTTGTTCTGAGGATGACCACTCTAATACTGAATTAGAGATAGACCATTTCAATCATCTTAAAAGTTTTTTTACAAAAACAAAAAAGACCAGCTTGAACTCATCAGGGTTCTCCTGTGGGAAGACAGCTAGTGTAGTTGGGAGAAGAAAAAAGAAAATACAAAAATAAGGTATTATGATAGGAATGCTTTGGAATGTTAGGGGGATTGGAAAAGATAATAAAAAGAATTTCATTAAGGAATGCATTATCAATAGGAAACTGGATTTTATTGGGATCTAGGAAACTATTAAAGATGTCTTTTCCAAAAGTGAATTGCACAATATGTGTGGGGGGAGAAATTTTGAATGGAGATGGTCCTAACCAAGGGGGAAGTCTGGAGGGATCCTAGTGGGCATTAATTGTGACAATTTTGAGATTAATAGTGTAGAAATTGGGATTTAGTTCATAAGAATCTTGCTTTATGACAAAAAAACAAATTTGAATGGAATCTCATAGTGGTATATGGTGATGCAAAACCATCTGGTAAAAATGCGTATCTGGCAGAAATGTCCAGACTGTATCATGATAACACTTCTGTACCAATGATGATAGGGGGGATTTTAATATTATTAGGAATAGCACTGAAAAAAACAAACCCACTGGTAATGACCACTGGAGTTTTGTATTCAATGCTATTATTGAACAAGCTAGTTTGAGGGAACTACCTTTGGGGGAAGAAAGTATACGTGGGTTAATAATCAAGAAAATCCTACATATGAAAAATTGGATAGAGTGCTTATATGTCCTGATTGGGAAGAACACTACCCTCTAACTACTGTTCAAGCTTTGGAAAGGGAGTTATCTGATCACACACCACTGATAGTGGACTCTAGGGAGAAAAAGAATAACAATAAAAAGTTTAGATTTGAAAATGCTTGGATGCTCAAAGAGGGATTCAGAGAGTTTGTATATAAAGTGTGGAATGTGCAAATAGTTGGAGATATCTTGGAAAGATGGCAGAAGAAATTAAGGATATTTAGACAAAGGTTGAGAGGATGGATTTTAAACTTAGATGCCCTAGATAGGAAGATTAAAAAAGATATTATGAGCAAGCTAGATGAGATAGATAAAAGGATAGAGATAATGGGTATATCAGCAGCTGACAGAAATGAACAAAAAGAATTAAGGATTCAGTTGGGGAGACTGATGAAACAGGAAGAAATAAAATGGTTGCGGAGATACAAAGACAGAGAAATAAAAGATGGTGATAATAATACTAGATATTACCATGCCAAAGTGAATGGGAGGAGGAGAAAGAATAGAATTTTCTCTTTATGTCAGGAAGACGGAGTGATTGAGGAGGAGGAAGAGTTGATTAAATATATTACTAATTTTTAGAAAGAATTATTTGGCCAACTTGAAATATCTACAGTGAATCTGAATATACAAGAGGCTCCTGGCATAACAGAAGAACAAGCTAAAACCTTGATTGAACCTTTTAGTATGCAAGAATTATATGAGGTGGTACTCCCTCCGTTTCTTTTTACTCTGCGTATAAGTTTTGGTCAAAGTCAAACTACACAAAGTTTGACCAAACTTATATTAAAAAATATGAACATCTACAATACTTAAACTGTATAATATGAAAATACATTTCATGGTGCATCTGAAAATGTTGATTTAATATTGTGAATGTTGATATTTTTAACATAAAGTTAGTCAAACTATGCAAAGCTTGACTTTGACCAAACCTTATATGTAGACTAAAAAGAAACGGAGGGAGTATTTAATATGGAGAAAAAAAAGTCATGGGCCTGATGGCCTACCAATTGAATTCTATCAAGAATTTTGGTACTTGATTAAGTGGGAGCTAAAAGATTTACTAGATGAATTTCACACTGGCAAGCTAGACATTTCTAGACTTAACTATGGGATTATCACCCTGGTGCCAAAAATCAAAGATGCTAGACAGATCCAAAAGTTTAGACCTATCTGCCTGCTTAATGTGAGTTTCAAAATCATTACTAAAGTGCTGATGAATAGTTTAAGTAAAGTGATTAGACCAATCATTTCCCCCAATCAAACAACCTTTATAAGAGGAAGATATATTATGGAGGGAGTGATGGTGCTACATGAAGCACTAAACACTATACACAGAAAAAAAACAGAGTGCTCTTCTGTTCAAAGTTGATTTTGGAAAAGGGTATGATAAGATCAAGTGGCCCTTCGTATATAAAATGCTAAAACTTAAGAATTTCCCTAATAAATGCACTAGTGCAGAACCGGGCAATAGCACCGGTTCGTAAGGCCCTTTAGTGCCAGTTCCATAACCGGCACTAAAGTGTGGGCACTAAAGCCCCCCCCCCTTTAGTACCGGTTCAGCACGAACCGGTGGTAAAGGGCAACCACATGGCACGAGCCAGCTCCGGGGGGCTGGAGCCCTTTAGTACCGGTTGGTAATACCAACCGGTACTATAAGGTTTGGGGTTTTTTTAGTTTTATGATTTCTTTTTCATTTAATTTTGTGTTTCCATTTTAATTCTTTTTCGTTTGCTGGTATTTTACGATACTAGACATTGTACACGTTATGCATATATATATATAGAATTTTGAGTAGAACCAATCATGCATATATATATCATCAATGTCTCACAAACCACCATATTAATTAATTCACACATACACAAATGTATAGCTATATACAATTTCTCCTACATATGCATGTTGCCTTCGGAGCCAGTGGCATTAGCCTAATTGGTGCCTTCGGAGCACGATGACAATTGGAAGTGGTTTTCATGGGGGTGGTAGCGGGTAATAGTATTCTCCCTTCGGATTTATGACCTGGTCGAGCAAAAATCCCGCTATTTCCTCTTGAAGTGCTTCTACGCGCTCCGTTTCTAGGAGCTTCTCCCGCACCTCTCTGAACTGTTAAGAAGGAGATCAATATGCATGTGTATTAGTTGTGTGACTAGATATCGATAATGGTGTAAAAATTGTGAATAGTGTTCTGACAAGCGTACCCATTCCTGTCTTTGAGATCTGCTCCTTTCGGACGCCATCATGCGAATGTTCTCGTAAACGCAGAATGCACACAGATCAGTCCCCTGCGCCTGCTTCAGGGCCTTTACGAGAATGGAATTTGATCAGATAATAATTAATCAAGCATGATAATTAAAGAGATGGCAGCTAGCTAGCTAGCTAGTACTACTTAATTACTTACCTTGGGTCGAAACCATTGAAGCTTTTTTTTTCCATTCGCCATCTGTGACGCTGATGAACCTTGCCCAAGCCCTGCCCTGCCCGCCGACAAAGAAAATGAATAAAGGGGTTATTAAATAGTTCATATCATGAAATGACGAACTAAATAGGCCGGGATATATAGTTAATAATGATTGAAATTACCTGTTGACTATCCCAAACAAGATGTTATAGTCAGTTTTAACTTTGAGTAGTGAGTCCAGTATTTCAACTGTTCCGGTGTCAACTTTAATGATACACAAGACCCAGTGAAATCTGCATACACACACGTTTGCATGTCTTAATTAAGCGGGCATATGTAAGCAAAAACATGTAGCTAGCTAGTAGGCAAAAACAGAGAATTTGTAGTACAAGACAGTATGACTCACTGGAAGTTGTAAGGAAGTAGTATATCTTCATTGTATTTGAGGCGCTTCAAGAACTCTAGCATGTTGTCCTCTATGTCCTTTTGATGATGTGGATTTATCCGCCATGTGTATTCATTAACGGTGTTTGGGTCAATGAACCCAATGCCATAGCATCCACCTTTTCTCATTTCATACATCTTCATCCTGCATAATACCATAGAAAAGAATATAGTGAGGATAATTACAGGTAATGATTGATCAAAAGGATCACTACAGCTAGCTTGAGACTTAAATTACAGAAAGAAATCACTTACAGACAATAGCAACTAACGATAGATTTGTCGAGTGCGTCTTGATTGTATAACTGAAACAGTTCAGAATACTCAACGGACAGAGCTTTCTCATGGAAGTAATGCTCCTCCTTGACATTCACCATGAGGGACAATCAATCTGAAATCTTGGTAATGTTCATGTACCATTGATGCAATTCATACATTCTCATTGGGAGGTTCTTGGCCTTGTCTGGCTCGACCAAAGTTTGGCCCCGGACATATTTCCGTTTTATTTCATCCTCTCTAAGCACAGGCATGGGCTCGATCTCGAGGAGTTGTCCAACAGTGATGTTGAGAACTTCAGCCTGCATTATATGGTCCTTGGTTACTACCACATTGCCCACCTCGGGAACGTAAACTGTTTGCCCACAATAATATTGGGCGCGCGTACTGTCACGTGTTGTTGGCACAACAAGCGAGTGAATCGATTGCGCCGCCTGTTCTCCCAGCTGGGGAATGGTTTTCCCGCATTTTTTGACACCTGCTTGTTGTTTGCTCGATCCCGAGCTTGCCTCCTTACGTAGACGTGCTCGATTTAACTTCCTGATGTGGCGCTCATAGTCTGTGTCAACAGGCTTGGGAGCTAGTGGTTGAGCCATACGAATGAAGTGGTCAATCGTTTCCTCAGGCACTTTCTCCCTTGGCGGCGGTGGCGGTTTTGGTGCAAAATGGGCTTCCACCTCGGCCTTCGATATGGCTGCGTTTTCCTCCTCGGACTTGTCATAAGCCCTCTGCGGAAGAGGCGTGAGGCTTGGACCATATTTATATCGCTTGCCTCCGCCTGTACTTCCTTTACTACCTTGACTCGTACCGCTACGCACCATAGCTGCGGGGTGTCTCTTCTGCGATTGCTGAGGCGGCGGAGACGGCTGACGGGGCTGAGTTGGACGAGGAGGAGTGGCCTGAAGCTGTGCCGGACTTGGAGGAGTGGCCTGAGGTTGTGCCGGACTTGGAGGAGGAGTGGACGTCTGACGCTGTGGCGGACTTGGAGGAGGAGGAGTGGCCTGACACTTTGCCGGACTTGGAGGAGGAGTGGCCTGACACTTTGCCGGACTTGGTGGACTTGCAGGAGCGGGAGTCTGCTGACTCGGTGGCGGACTTCGACGAGGAGTCGGCTGACTCGGTGTCGGTGGCCTTCGAAAGATGGTGCAATCCTTTTTCCATAGGAGGATACGATGTTTGGCCTCTCCGAGAAAGCGCTTGTCATCACCTCCAGGAATGTCAAGTTGTAGCTCCGAATATGGTGGGTCCACCACCTCATCAACAAAGACACGAGCATAGCCCGCTGGAATCGGGTTGCAATGGAAGGTTGCCTCGGGGGGATTTGTAAAAGCAACGGCGTCCGCCACCTTCATGGATATGTTCGTTATTTTGACGTGTAGCTCGCATTTAGTGTTTTCCGTGATGTCATCCACGGGGTATCTACCCAGCATTGCGTCGTCCGGGGCGGAACCCACGCTGCTTCTCGGCATGGATGGGGCGGTGCTATCCAATGCTGGATCATCCGCTAGAAGCTGCAGCTGCTGAGACCCCCTTTGCTGGGTAAGTGAGTCGATCTGCTCCTGCTGCCGCTGGAATTTGACTGCCAATTCCGCTTGACTTGCTTCTAGGCCTTGAAGGCGTTCATAGTCCCGCTTCCTCTGATCCTCCTCCATCTTCCTCTTCTTCTCCTCCGCAATCTTCTTTCTCGCACGGGTTCTGTAGTCGGTGTTCCAGTCTGAAAACCCCTCATACCACGGAATAGCGCCCTTGCCTCGTGTTCTTCCTGAGTGTTCAGGATTTCCCAGGGCACGCGTAAGCTCGTTGTTCTCTCTGTTGGGCTGGAACACCCCCGATCGTGCCTCTTCTATTGCAACAAGTATCGCATCGTCGGCTCCCTTCAGACTTGCCTTCGTCGAAACATTGCCTGTCTTCGGGTCCAACTCCCCTCCATGCGCATAGAACCAAGTCCTGCACCTGGGGGGCCAGCTCTTAGTAACCGGAGTGACACCTGCATCCTCCATCTCTTTCTCAAACTTATCCCACTTAGGCATTGCCACCGCATAGCCACCTGGCCCCAGCTTATGGAACTTATCCTTTTTTCGGCATTCTTCTTGTTTATTCTCGACCGTTCCTTAGCTAATTCTGAATCCTTGAATTTCATGAAATCGTCCCAATGAGCACGTTGGTTCTCTAGTGTTCCCTTGAATACTAGAGTCTTCCTTCCTCCCTTGACGTACTTGTCCCATTCACGATTCTTGTGGTTCTTGAATGCAACCGCCATCTTCCTAAGAGCAGCGTCCTTGACTTTCTGCACATCTGCTTTTGTGAAATGATCTGGTAGGGTGAAATGTTCCATGAGAGTATCCCAAAGCAGATCTTTTTGATACTGTCGACAAAAGTAACATCTGGACGTGGCTTTGCTGGCTCTCTCCATTCTTGAAGTTTGATCGGGAGTTGGTCCTTCACAAGAACTCCGCACTGACGAACGAACTTGTCCGCAATCTTCTTAGGCGCTAATGGTTCACCATTAGGTCTGACTGCCTCGATATTGTACTTTACGCCCTCCTTCAACTTTTTGTTCGGGCCTCGTTTCGTCCTTTTCCCTGAAGATTTGCTCGATCCGGATGGCTGAAAGAACAAAGATTGATTCGTTAATATATCTTCAAGTCATTTAAAACATGTGATGATCACCATATGCCTGCTTATATAAATATACCTCGCCGGTCTTTGTTGTTTCAGGATCAACATGTTCTTCGTCATCGTCATAATCGTAGTTCATGACTTCATCAATTCGGTCGTCGTGATCGAATATCAAATCACCCTCTCCGGTGTTGTTTAGAAATTCGGAGCCGTCATAATCTTCTTCTTCATTCTGATCATCATCTGGCCCGCGTATCATACTGAACATGGTATGTTCTCCCTCTTTGTCAGTATTGTCTGCCATAGCTTTTATTTAACTAATCCAAAAGAAATATAAAACCAAATTACATCGTCTCGAATAATAGATATAATCTCGAATACATCGTCTAGAATAATAGATATAATCTCGAATACATCGTCTCGAATAATATATAATATTGAATAGTACATCACTGGCTAGGTAGCTAATTAAAGATCGAATACTACAGAAGAATCTAGGACACTCGCGGTTCCTGCGGCGCGGGCGGTGGACACCCAAAGAGAAGGAACCCTCACAGGATCATAGCTGAAGTGAGATCCCCGAAGAAACTGCCAGGTATTGGAGAACCTGCCACCTTCTATCACAACCATGTAGCGATGGACGTGCTCGTCCTCCTCCCTGACACGGTGACGTACCACCTACGGCGTGGCCGGGTCCCTCCGCACCGAAACTGGCCCACGCGAACGCCACCAAACGAGATCAGGGTCGACGATGGGACCCGGGGCCGGGTTCCTCATCAAGCGGTGCGCCCCTCCAGGCAGCACCTCCCAGTGCCAGCCCGGCGGAGCCCAGTCCCGGACATGGGTCAGCCGGACGTCGTCGCGGACGGGTCGACGGCGAGGATGCGGGCCGGGCATCGTCGAGAACAAATACTAGCTATATGCCCGCAAAAAGTAACATTTTTTTAATGATTGGATTTTGATAACTAAAATTTCTAACATTTCTATATAACACTAATTATGCTATCATTGCATATGTCAAAAATCTATATACTCTTTTGTACTAATTAAGCATCTAACACTAAAACAGAAAACACAACTTCTATACATCCATTAAAAAACTGAAAAACAACATTATATAAAAAAATTCCATACTAATTAGACACTAATTATATCCATCTAACATGCATTCATACATATATAATAGTGAAAAAATAATAATCTAAATAATCTAAACTAATTAAACATACAAAATACATATATACATGCATTAATTCATACATATGTATGTGTGTGTGTGTGTGTGTGTGTTCATCATGCTTGTGTGTGTGTGTATGGGCTCGGGGAGGGGCGGCGCCCATGGTGGCCGCCGGGGGCGAGGGAGAGGGGTTAGAGGGGGAGAGCTAACAGCGGGGCGACAGCGACGGCGAGGC
>NC_041385.1:47876937-47886228 GCF_002162155.2 Triticum dicoccoides
TGATGGGCCGGGGCGTGACGCGGGGGCGGCGACGTGGGGACAGCGTGACGGGGACGGGCCCGGGGCGGCGACGGAGACGAGGGCGGCGACGGCGACGGGGGCGGCGACGGCGATGGGGGCGGCGACGGCGACGGCGTCGATCGAATGGGGAAACAGAGGAAGAAATGAAATTTTCGCAACTGTTGTATATATAGGAGAGGCCTTTAGTACCGGTTGGAGCCACCAACCGGTACTAAAGGCCAACTTTGGCCAGGCGAAGAGGCGGGAAGACGAAGCCTTTAGTAACCGGTACTAAAGGGTGGTCTTTAGTACCGGTTGGAGCCACCAACCGGTACTAAAGGCCTCGCGCTGCCACCCCAAAGTTTAGTCTCACCTCGCCGGGCGAAGGGCAGCCGCACTGGTTTATAAACCCAGCCGCGGCTACCACTTCGAACTCCTCTATATAGAAGGCTTGTGGGCCTAAACTCTGCGCGCTGTCCTGTGAGTCTGCTGGGCCTTTAAGGCCTGTAATTACACACCTGTGGCCTATCAGGCCCACAGGGCAGCGCCCCAATTTTTTTATAGTTTTTTTCTTTTCTGCTTTATTTTCTTCTATTTATTTTTGCGTAGTTTTTTGTATAGTTTTTTCTTTTCTGTTATATTTATTTCCTTCTATTTATTTGTGAGTAGTTTTTCATCTAGTTTGCCAAAATTCAACATTTTCAGAGTTCATTTTGTAGTGATTTTCAATTTCACGGTCATTTTGTAAACGATTGAAAAATAGCAAATATTTTTTTTTTCTTTCCTACTTTATTTTTTCTTCTTTTTATTTCTGAGTAGTTTTTTCTTTTCTGCTATATTTATTTTCTTCTATTTATTTCTGAGTAGTTTTTTTATATAGTTTTTTTCTTTTCAGCTATAGTTTTTCTTCTTTTCTGCTATTTTTTCTTTTCTGCAAAACTTGATGGTCAAAGTCTGGAGTTATAACTTAAAAAAAAGAAATGTCGACGTGCAATTAGTTTTTGCCATAACAGAAGAAGTCCGGAGTTGTAATAAGTTATTAAAAATAAAAAAGAGGTGTAATGCTCGTTAATTTGCTTCAAGCCTTTTGGAATAGTGTAAACTGCACTGCGCATAGCTCCGTGCAGTCTACCGTATTCCTGAAGGCTTGAAGCTAAGCAACGTGAGCATTGAGCCTCTTCTTCATCGTCTCTGCACTTAGGGCTTATAAACCGCTCCTAGTCCCTCTCACTTCGCGAGGTAGGAATAAAAAACAGCTTACGTCTCGTTCATCCATGAACCGGTACTAAAGGTGCTCGTGGGGCCCCAGCCTTACCTGACACAACCTCATTAGTACCGGTTCGTGGTACAAACCGGCACTAAATGGTGATGGTGGGGCCATAGCCTGACCGGAGGCTGACACAGCCTCTTTAGTACCGGTTCGTGGCATGAACCGGTACTAAAGGTTCGCCATGAACCGGTGCTATTGATCGCCGCCACGAACCGGCACTAGTGTACACATTAGTGCCGGCTGAAATTCCAACCGGCACTATTGTGCTTCACATTTGACCCTTCACCACGACCCGGTACTAAAGGGGGTGCGCTGGCGCAGGTGCGGTGCGGCAAGTTTAGTCCCACCTAGCTAGCCGAGGGGCGATCGTACTGGTTTATAAACCCCCTTGCAGTCACTCTCTCGAGCTCCTCTCCAAAGCAGGCCTACTGGGCCTACGTGTTCTTTGCTGTCCTGTGGGCCCACTTGGCCTTTGTGGGCCTCCATCCTGGCCCAACAATAGGTTGGGTTTCTAGTCGTATGCAGGCCGCTCTGGCCTAGTAGGCGGGCTTTTTTTAATTTTTTTTTTGCTTTATTTATTTTTGTGTTTTTTTTTTGTGTATTTAGAGTTTCTTTGTGAATATTTTTGCTTTAGGTACAAAAAATTACAAACTTTCTGTTAGTGCCCTAGTTTTCAAATTTGAATAGTTTAAATTTTGAATTATTTGAAATTAGTGTGAATCACTAGTTTGTGAATAACTTAACTTTAAAAATCAGTAAAGGCATGAAAGAATTTGTTTGCACATAAAATTTTTTCGCGTTTCAAATGCCAAAACACATAACTACCCTAACTATTACAGAGATTCCCCTCTGGGTGTGAAACACAGAAGAAAGTGATGATAGTGAAGCCGATCACATCCCAAATCTTTGGTTGTGAAACTTTTTCTTCGCGTGTGTCCCTTTGCGCCGTAACCATGGAAAATCTTCATCATTTAACGGGATGCTCGGGTCAATATTCACTGTGAATGGAGCAATTTCATCAAACTTTTCATAATCTTCTGACTTGTCTGTCTTGTCATCCACTCCCACGATGTTTCTCTTCCCAGAAAGAACTATGTGCCGCTTTGTCTCATCGTACGATGCATTCGCTTCCCTATCTTTTCTTTTTCTTGGCTTGGTAGACATGTCCTTCACATAGAAAACCTGTGCCACATCATTGGCTAGGATGAATGGTTCGTCTGCATACGCAAGATTGTTGAGATCCACTGTTGTCATTCCGTACTGCGGGTCTTCCGTTACCCCGCCTCGTGTCATATTGACCCATTTGCACCGAAACAAAGAGACCTTTAAACCACGTCGATAGTCAAGTTCCCATATGTCCTGTATATAACCATAATATGTTTCCTTTCCCGTCTTGGTTTCTGCATCAAAGCGGACACCACTGTTTTGGTTGGTGCTCTTCTTATCTTGGGCGATCGTGTAAAATGTATTACCATTTATCTCGTACCCTTTGAAAGTCATTATATTCGAAGATGGTAACTGGGACAGCAAGTACAAGTCATCTTCAATAGAGGTGTCATGCATGGTACGTGTCTGCAACCAGCTGGCGAAACTCCTGGCTTGTTCATGTGTAATCCAGTCATCAGACCGCTCCGGGTGTTTGGAGCGTAGCAAATTCTTGTGTTCATCCATATACGGAGCCACCAAGGCGGTATTCTGTAGAACTGTGTAGTGTGCTTCAGTGAGAGAATGTTCGTCCATACATATTATTTGTTCCCCTCCTAGCGTGCCTTTTCCATCCAGTCTGCCCTTATGCCGCGATTCAGGAACACCAATCGGCTTAAGGTCAGGAATAAAGTCAATACAAAACTCAATGACCTCCTCATTTTGATGGCCCTTGGAGATGCTTCCTTCTGGCCTAGCACGGTTATGAACATATTTCTTTAAGACTCCCATGAACCTCTCAAAGGGGAACATATTGTGTAGAAATACAGGACCCAAAACGTTAATCTCTTCGCATAGGTGAACTAGGACGTGCGTCATGATGTTGAAGAAGGATGGTGGGAACACCAACTCGAAACTGACAAGACATTGCACCAAATCATTCTGTAACCTTGGTATGATTTCTGGATCGATTACCTTCTGAGAGATTGCATTGAGAAATGCACATAGCTTCACAATGGCTAATCGAACGTTTTCCGGTAGAAGCCCCCTCAATGCAACCGGAAGCAGTTGCGTCATAATCACGTGGCAGTCATGAGATTTTAGGTTCTGGAACTTTTTCTCTGCCATGTTTATTATTCCCTTTATATTCGACGAGAAGCCAGATGGTACCTTAATACTGAGCAGGCATTCAAAGAAGATTTCCTTCTCTTCTTCGGTAAGACCGTAGCTTGCATGACCCTGATGTATGCCATCTTCTCCGTGCATACGTTGCTGGTCCTCCCGTGCCTCAGGTGTATCTTTTGTCTTCCCATACACGCCCAAGAAGCCAAGTAGGGCCACGCAAAGATTCTTTGTCACATGCATCACGTCGATTGCGGAGCGGACCTCTAGGTCTTTCCAATATGGCAGGTCCCAAAATATAGATTTCTTCTTCCACATGGGTGCGCGTCCATCAGCATCCTTCAGAACAGGTTGTCCGCCAGGACCCTTTCCAAATATCACCTTCAAATCCTTGACCATATCATGTACATCAGCACCAGTACGGTGGCGAGGCTTCGTCCGGTGATCCGCCTCACCTTTGAAATGCTTGCCTTTCTTTCTTACGGGATGCCTGCTCGGAAGAAATTGACGATGTCCCAGGTACACATTCTTCTTACAACTATTCAAATATATACTGTCGATATCATCCAAACAGTGCGTGCATCTGCGGTATCCCTTGTTTGTCTGTCCTGAAAGGTTACTGAGAGCAGGCCAATCATTGATGGTCACGAACAGCAACACCTTTAGGTCAAATTCTTCCCCCATGTGCTCATCCCACGCACGTACACCTGTTCCATTCCACAGTTGTAAGAGTTCTTCAACTAATGGCCTTAGGTACACATCAATGTCGTTGCCGGGTTGCTTAGGGCCTTGGATGAGCACTGGCATCATAATGAACTTCCGCTTCATGCACAACCAAGGAGGAAGGTTATACAAACATAGAGTCACAGGCCAGGTGCTATGGTTGCTCCTCTGCTCCCCAAAAGGATTAATGTCATCTGCGCTTAGACCAAACCATACGCTCCTTGCGTCATCTGCAAACTCCTTCCCGTACTTTCTTTCGATTTTTCTCCACTGCGACCCGTCAGCGGGTACTCTCAACTTTCCGTCTTTCTTACGGTCTTCTCTCTGCCATCGCATCGCCTTGGCATGCTCTTTGTTTTGGAACAAACGTTTCAACCGTGGTATTATAGGAGAATACCACATCACCTTGGCAGGAATCTTCTTCCTGGGGCGCTCGCCCTCGACATCACCATGCTCATCGCGGCTGATCTTATAGCGCAATGCACCACATACCGGGCAAGCATTCAAATCCTCATACTCACCGCGATAGAGAATGAAGGAAATATGCCCTAGAGGCAATAATAAAGTTATTATTTATTTCCTTATTTCATGATAAATTTTTATTATTCATGCTAGAATTGTATTAACCGGAAACATGATATATGTGTGAATACATAGACAAACATAATGTCACTAGTATGCCTCTACTTGACTAGCTCATTAATCAAAGATGGTTATGTTTCCTAACCATAGACATGGGTTGTCATTTGATTAACGGGATCACATCATTAGGAGAATGATGTGATTGACTTGACCCATTCCGTTAGCCTAGCACTTGATCGTTTAGTATGTTGCTATTGCTTTCTTCATGACTTATACAAAGTTCCTACAACTATGAGATTATGCAACTCCCGTTTACCGGAGGAACACTTTGTGTGCTACCAAACGTCACAACGTAACTGGGTGATTATAAAGGTGCTCTACAAGGTGTCTCCGAAGGTACATGTTAGGTTGGCGTATTTCGAGATTAGGTTTTGTCACTCTGATTGTCGGAGAGGTATCTCTGGGCCCTCTCAGTTATACACATCACTTAAAGCCTTGCAAGCATTGCAACTAATGAGTTAGTTGTGGGATGATGTATTACGGAACGAGTAAAGAGACTTGCCGGTAACGAGATTGAACTAGGTATTGGATACCGATGATCGAATCTCGGGCAAGTAACATACCGATGACAAAGGGAACAACGTATGTTGTTATGCGGTTTGACCGATAAAGATCTTCGTAGAATATGTAGGAGCCAATATGAACATCCAGGTTCCACTATTGGTTATTGACCGGAAACAGTTCTAGGTCATGTCTACATAGTTCTCGAACCCGTAGGGTCCGCACGCTTAAGGTTTCGATGACAGTTATATTGTGAGTTTATGAGTTTTGATGTACCGAAGGAGTTCGGAGTCCCGGATGAGATCGGGGACATGACGAGGAGTCTCAAAATGGTCGAGACGTAAAGATCGATATATTGGACGACTATATTCGGAGTTCGGAAAGGTTCCGAGTGATTCGGGTATTTTTCGGAGTACCGGAGAGTTACGGGAATTCGCCGGGGAGTATATGGGCCTTATTGGGCCATACGGGAATAGAGGAGAGAGGCCGAAAGGAAGGAGGCGCGCAGCCACCCTCTGGTCCGAATTGGACAAGGGGTGCGGCCCCCTTTTCCTTCCTCCTCTCCCCCTCTTTCCCCCTTCTCCTACTCCAACAAGGAAGGAGGGAGTCCTACTCCCGGTGGGAGTAGGACTCCCCTTGGCGCGCCCCTACTAGGCCGGCCGCCCCCTCCCCCCTCGCTCCTTTATATACGGGGGCAGGGGGGCATCCCATGACACACAAGTTGATCTACGGATCGTTCCTTAGCCGTGTGCGGTGCCCCCCTCCACCATATTCCACCTCGGTCATATCGTCGCGGAGTTTAGGCGAAGCCCTGCGCCGGTAGAACATCATCATCGTCACCACGCCGTCGTGCTGACGGAACTCATCCCCGACGCTTTGCTGGATTGGAGCCCGGGGAACGTCATCGAGCTGAACGTGTGCTGAACACGGAGGTGCCGTACGTTCGGTGCTTGGATCGGTCGAATCGTGAAGACGTACGACTACATCAACCGCGTTGTCATAACGCTTCCGCTTACGGTCTACGAGGGTACGTGGACAATACTCTCCCCTTTCGGTGCGTAGGATTTTTTTTGAAATTACTACGTTCCCCAACAGAGGATGCAATCATTAGGGCATGCATGTATCTTCTGCACCTCTAACCCTAGAGGGCAGACATCCTTCTTTGCTTCGTACGTACTCTCGGGAAATTCGTTGTCCTTTGGAAGCATATCTTTTATCATTACCAGCAACTTTCCAAATCCCTTATCAGATACACCATTCTCTGCCTTCCATTGCAGCAATTCCAGTGTGGTGCCCAGCTTTTTATTGTCACCTACGCAATTTGGGTACAACAATTTTTTGTGATCCTCTAACATGCGCTGCAACTTCTTCTTCTCCAAATCACTTGCGCAGTTTCTCTTTGCATCGGTAATGGCCTGACCTGGATCATCAACGGGCTCATCTGATGCCTCTTCTTCAGCTTCTTCCCGCATTGCCAGCTCAGCTTCTTCCCGCATTACCGGCTCAGCTTCTTCCCCCATTGTTGTATCATCGTATTCAGGGAACCCATGGCCAGGATAGCTGTCGTCGTCCTCTTCTTCTTCATTGTCTTCCATCATAACCCCTCTTTCTCCGTGCTTGGTCCAAACATTATAGTGGGGCATGAAACCGGACTCAAACAGGTGGACATGAATGGTTCTTGACGTAGAGTAATTGCGACCATTCTTACAGCCAGCACATGGGCAAGGCATAAAACCATCCGCCCGCTTGTTTGCCTCAGCCGCAAGCAGAAAAGTATGCATGCCCTCAACGAACTGGGGAGAGCATCGGTCATCGTACATCCATTGCCGGCTCATCTTCATTACACAACACTGAATAGACCAAATTAATACAAGTTCATACATAAAGTTCATACAACACTTAAATGCAACAAACAAATAACTCTCTAGCTAAAGCATTTAAATGCAACAACAAATGCGATCAAGATCGCAACTAAGGTAACAATTGATCCAACAGCATAATGATATCAAGCCTCACTATCGATGGCATATTTTCTAATCTTTCTAATCTTCAAGCGCATTTTCTCCATCTTGATCTTGTGATCATCGACGACATCGGCAACATGCAACTCCAATTCCATCTTCTCCCCCTCAATTCTTTTCAATTTTTCTTTCAAGTACTCGTTTTCGCTTTCAACTAAATTTAACCTCTCGACAATAGGGTTGGTTGGAATTTCCGGTTCACATACCTCCTAGATAAAAATATCTATGTCAACTTGATGGGCATAATTTGTCATAAACACGAAATGCAACAAATAGTTTTAAAAGAGAATATACCACATCCGAATCATAACAAGGACGAGGGTCGACGGGGACAAATATCAAAACCATGGCACTATGTATAACAAACAACATACGGGTAAGATAATTATTATACAAGTAACTATATATCCAAATCACACAAACATCAATTTTTTATATAAAATTTCATGAACAAGAGGCTCACCACAAGCTGGTGCCGGCGACGGGACGGTGCGGGCGATCGACGGTGGTTACGACGGAGATTTAGAAGGCACTAAGTAAACCACACCTACATATGCAAACTAAGTGTTATTTTGACCTCAAATTGCATATAAATCAAATACTACCACATATAATTCCTCCCAAATTACTAAAACCCACAATTAATCACTATATAAACCAATGCAAGAGCTAATCTAGCAATGAGAGATGAAAGGACAAAGTTGCTAACCTTGGTGATCATTTGAATGGATGAGGGCCTACAAATCTTGACAAATTTGGGGCAAATTTTGTGATGAACTCGAGAGGAAGAAGGGAAGAACAGAGGAGAGGGAGAGGGGAAAGGGGTAAGAACAGAGTGCGGGTGGACGAAGGGTTTATATAGGACGACCTTTAGTACCGGTTCGTGGCACGAACCGGTACTAAAGATGCTGGAAGGGCCCCACTCTGACAACATCCTGCCACCACTTTCTTTAGTGCCGGTTCGTGGCACGAATCGGTGCTAAAGGTTTGCCACGAACCGGTACTAAAGAGCTCCTCCCGCCTACACGTTGGAACCGGCACTAATGGACACATTAGTGTCGGTTCTGTTACAAACCGGGACTAATGTGTCTCACATTTGACCCTTTTTCTACTAGTGATGGTGTGACATGGTTATGCATACTATGGTGGGAGGGTGTGTAGGAGTAAAGGTAAATGATGAAATAGGACCCTACTTCAAAACTTTTAAAGGATTAAGGCAAGGAGATTCCTTGTCAACATTACTTTTTGACATTGCTGCCGATGCATTAGCCATTATCCTGGATAATGCAATGCGAGGGGGTTTTGTGAAAGGGATACTTTCTGAACTAAATGGATGTGAAGTGAATATACTTCAGTATGTAGATGATACAATTTTTTTACTACAAGATGATGAAAACAGCGCAAAAAATTTAAAATTCATACTAACTGCCTTTGAACAGATGTCAGGATTGACTATAAACTTTCATAATAGTGAAATCTTTTTGTTTGGTGAAGCAGTTAACAAAACTAGCTTATACCAAGATATTTTCACATGTGAAGTGGGGAAAGTGCCTATCAAATATTTAGGATTACCAGTAGCTGATGTCAGGCTGGGAAATAAGTTTTGGAAGGGAGTCATTGAGAAAATTGAAAAACGATGTGCATGCTGGCAGGGTAGAGTACTCAATATGGCTGGGAGAGTAACCCTAGTACAAGCTTGTTTGACAAACATTCCTCTATTCATGATGTCATTTTACCCTCTACCTGTAGGAGTGAGGAAAAAAGCTGATTTCTTTAGACCTAGATTGGTTTGGCAGGAAGATGAAAATAAAAAGAAATATCATCTAGTCAAATGGAAAACATGATGTTTACCAAAAGATTTAGGGGGGG